>NC_091473.1:247310956-247399814 GCF_036971445.1 Narcine bancroftii
ATCTCCGTCAGTACTTAAGGGATCATTGCGTTCTCAGATTTTTGCTCTATGGCTGCAAGTATGGCCGTTGCTCGGGGGACAGACTCCAAAAGGGTGCAGCCGCTTGATACGGTTCAGACTACTAAAGTGATGGTTGTGTGGGGAAAAAAGTCTGAAATGCAGGCTTCTGTCAAGGATATGAGCTTCTAGTGGAACACAGGCCTTTGAAGAGATTTAGGCAACAGATGGATACTGGTGGCAGATTTGGTGTTCTTCCATAACACTCAATACCTTATCCAATTGGCAGTTTTATGCGATTTTAAGCTTTGAAACAATTTTCCTGGTAAATAGTGGCAGTGAAGAGATCTGTCCTGAAATGATGCAGAACATAAAAGTACCATTCCATTGTTTTTCACTATTGTCCATTGACAATTGCATATGGAACATTAAAGCATAGGGTTAGAATCATCAGGAAACCAGTGGACCATCTGCGAGTTCACTCTTATCTAAAAAGTGCCTTATGCAACATGCAGAGTGAAAAGGAATGAGTTGCCAGGCTAATAGTTTCCCCTTCACTTATCCAAAGTGCTTGAGATCAATTGTATCTCTTCCACTAATCACAGGGCTGAGGTTAGCTGGTTCAATGCAGATTGTCAATGAGGCAAACCTGATTTTTCATGGCCTCAGTGATATTCCATTGAAAAAAAAATGAGTTTTGCTTCCTTAATCCCAAACGTAATTCAGTTAATTCCTTTCCAGTAAAGGAATTGAATTCCTTACTTTTGATGCCAGAAGTGAAAGCCACAATTGATGATTAAAATAAACATTTCAGGACAGTGTTTTTAACCTCTTATTAAAATTACATAATTTAGGGGTTAACAAATATAATTAGTATTATTGCTGTTAAAATGCCTTGATCTTTTAAAACCATTGAACACTGCTGCACAGAAACAGGCCACTTTACCCCTTCTAGTCTGTGCTGAACCATTTTTTTTTGCCTAGTTCCACTGACCTGCACCCAGTCCATAGCCCTCCATACTCCTCCCATCCATGTACCTGTCCAAATTCTTCTTAAATCTTAAAATTGAGCCCATGTTCACCACTTCAGCTGGCAGCTTGTTTCACACTCCCACCACTCTCTGTGTGAAGAAGTTCCCCCTTATGTTTCCACTAAGCCTTTTGCCTTTCCTTCTTAACTCATGTCCTCTGGTTTGTATCTCACCTACCCTCCGTGAAAGCATCCTATGTTCCTATGGGAACTGTACCATCTCAGAATGCAAGTCCATGCAGCGGATAGAAAGGACTGCTGAGGGGATCATTGGGATCTCTCTCCCTGCCATGATGGACATTTATAATGGCCAAGTTTGCAGAAAGCCATAAACATTGTGAAGGACTCCATACACCCTTCCCGCAATTTGTTCTCCCTACTGCCATCCACGAAGAGGTACCGAAGCATTCGAGCCCTCACGGCCAGATTGCGAAACAGCTTTCTCCCCCAAGCCATTAGGGTTCTGAGTTCCAGGGGTACACAGGGCTAGCATATGTAATATAATATTTATGTGATATGTTATTTATAAAAAAAGATTTCTGATGTAATTTATCCTTGTAAATAACCAGGTCCTCGATCCGGAGAAATGCTATCTCATTTTCACTGTACCATGGTTATGGTATAAACGACAAATAAATGTGACTTGACTTGAAATAACCTATCTACATTTACTCTGCCTATCCCATTTGTAATTTTAAATAATTCTATCAAATCTCTGCTCATTCTTCTATGCTCCTGGGAATAAATGCATTTATTAAATTCAAAATTACTTAATTTTTAAAATAAGGTAAAACAACAGAAGCTAATGCAATCCAAACATCACATCCCATATGTAACAACAACCTCCAGCAAAATGTACTGTGCTTCTGAACCTCAGTGTAAAGCTGTCCATCAAATATAGAAATATGAATAAACAAAAAAGAAAGGGAAATTAGCTTTGTATATTTTGAATTAGAATGCATGATTGCTTTGTGCTGTTTTTGTTTTGTTTTGTTTTGAACCCGGGAGAAGAAAGTAATGTTTGCGTAAAATAGACTGGGAAGAGAACAAAAGGAGAAAATGCCTCCCATTGCTACCTCATCTTGCTTTTTATGTTGGAGAGGTGATGCGATTTGTGTGCATGCTAACCATATGGCTCCACTGAGATTTGGGCTGTAATCAAGGAAATTTGTAATCAAGGAACAAAAGTATTCTCTTAAACAGCTGAACTGGTTTGAATAACAAGAACATTCAATAGGGAAGTTAAATATGTTTTATTATTTTTTTAAAAAGATAAGATATCCAGTAAGTGCAGACTACTGTATCTCATGGTTTGTATAACAAAAGGTGGAAGTTAATTCTAATCTTTGTGACTTTAATTAGTCACTAATTAACAAGTATATTTTAGGCCTTAATAATTGCTCTTCAAAGTATGCCCGGCCTATACATGTGTCCAGTCCCACATCAGCATCACAAAGAAAATGGTGAGCAGATCAGACAGCATTTGTAGAGATAGACATGAGTTAACATTCAACATGATGAACTCTGATGTGGCAGAGCAGTCGGAAGGATGATTATTCAAATGATGCCAATGTACCAATCAGAAATTTTTGAAAATTATATATGTCCATCTGGTATTTCTTCATGCTGGTGCAGCTGAATTTTTAACTTGAAGCAAGTTCTTGAGAAGGCAATCCCATTACAATAGATCTCCCCCCCCCCCCCCCATCATCTCCACCCTCCCTCCAACTCCCCCATTCTTCCCATACCCCTAACCCTTAGACCTTCCCATCTACTCCCCTCTGAGCTCTCCATTCTTCCCACACCCCTAACCCTTAGACCTTCCCATCTACACCCCTCTGAGCTCTCTCATTCTTCCCAAACCCCTATCCCTTAGAACTTCCCATCTACTCCCCTCTGATCTCTCCCTTTCTTCCTCCCTAGCCCATGTGAAAATTATGTCTTTAATCCATTCATGGGCATGTGACTGGTTTTGCCAATAGTCTCAAAGTTGCTGGCACATTTGACATTGAATATGTATGAAAGTTCTTTGCCTATGTGCAAGTTTGATCAACCATTGATCAATCTTATTCTGGTTGGCTTCCAGTTGCTAGTGGTGTTCCACAGCAGTTGGTGTTGGGGATGATTTTTACAATGTATATCAATGATTTAGGTTATGGAATGAATGGCTTTGTAGCCAAGTTTGCAGATGATATACTACGTAGAGGAGCAAGTAATGTTGAAGAAAGGGTAGAACGACTTGCACAGATTAGGAGAAGGGGCAGGGAAGTGGCAAATTAAATAGAATATCGGAAAGTTTACGGTCATGCACTTTGGTAGAAGAAAATAACCAGAAGATTATTTTGAAAATGGGGAGAAAATGAAAATTCCCAGATACCAATACACCTGTGAATCTCCGTGCAGAATACCTTACATGAAGGTAAACTTACAGGTGGTGAACAAGGCATATGTAATGCTGGCATTCATTTCAAGAAGAATAGAATAGAAGAGCAGGGAAGTGATGTTCAGATTTCAGATTTATTACATACATGACTTCACATAGAACCTTGAGATTCTTTTTTCCCTGCAGGAGCGACAGAGTTATCACTAATTGGTAGTACAAATAATAAACTGCACACAGCGTGAACATTTAAACAATCAAAAGAACTGTAAACAGATAACAAATGTAAACAAATTGTGCAATTGAGTTTGAGTTGAGGAGTCTGATGGAAGATGGGGAGCAGCTGTTCCTGAACCTAATGGCTCATCAGGCACTGGTGAGAGCTCACTTGGAGTATTGTGAGGAGTTTTGAGCTCCTCAGTTAAGAATGGATGTGCTGACAGTAGAGCAAGTTCAGAGGAGATTCACAAGGATGATTCCAGGAATAAAAACATTATCATATGAGGAACATTTGATGGCTTTTGGCTGAACTCGTTGGAATTTAGAGTGAGGGATGATCACATTGAAACATTTCAAATGTTGAAAAGGCATGGACAGAGTAGACTCTGATGAGACTCTCAGAAAAGAGGGCACAACTTGGTGTCCATTTAGAACAGAGATGTGGAGGAATTTCTTTTGCCAGGTGATGAATCTGGGGAATTTATTGCCACAGGCAGTTGTGGATACCAGGTCATTGGGTATAAGGCAGAGATTGATAGGTTCTTGATTAGCCAGGGCATCAAAGGTGATTTGGAGAAGGTTGGGCAGTGGGACTGAGTGGGAAATGGATCAGGTCATCATTGAATGATGGGACAGACCCAATGGGCTGAATAGCCTATTTCTGCTTCTATATATTATGATCTCAAAGGCACAGATGCTTGGATTTTTTGAACTTATTTCCTAGTTATTTAGTTGGGAATGATACAGCCTCGTGTCCTGATAGAGATAGGAGAAAAAAGCCCTTGTACATCACCAGCACAATGAATTGAGATGTACAGTATTTGATGCACAATTCAAGATTTTATAGGCTTCTTGGGGAAATAGTAAAGAAACCAAGTTAATCAAAGATGCTCAAACAAAAGCTGAACTCACAATCTGAATGAGCTGCTCTCACAAGCCATGTACTTTTAAAAAAAAAATTTAAACATTTTTCACACTATAAATCATATTGACCAAGATACATACAGACATTTTTTCTCTTGAATATATACAGTGTCATTTTCTCCCCCTTTTTCCCCCCCTCCCTTCCCTCCCTCCCTCCCTCACCCCCCTTCCCATTTATTTGAAGTTCAATCTATAAGATACATTAAACTTTACCTGGCACCATTCTCCTGAAGCAAGGTTCAGTCTGATATGCCCATGTAAAGAAACTAAGCAAACCTCAGTCTTAAATGGGAATGTCCTTATTTTTAAACTGTGCTTCTCCTACACTTACAAAATAATTCTTTCTTCACCTACCCTATTAAGAAAACTCATGATTTTATATAATCATCGTTCAGTTTCTAACTCCAGATGATATAATCTCAGCCTGTCTAAACTTTCTTAGAAGGTAATTTATCCATTCCAGGCATTAGTCTAGTAATCCTTCTCCTCAGAGTTTACAACACACTTCCATCTTAAATAAGGAAATCAATACTCTTCGTGATATAAGTTTCATTTTATTGTCAGATTGTACTTGGTACGTTTCATGAGTAACCAAACAAGTCAACTCTAGCATGTATACAGCAGTATGAAGTAGATGAGCAAGAGCAAATTACAGTGTGTAGTGTTACAGTGAAAGATTAGTTAGTATATAGCAAGGGCAGCATGAGATCTCTATATGGTGTTCATTCAGAACTATGATGGCCGTGGGGAAGGAACTGTCTTCGAACTTGTTGGTGCATGCTTTCACACTCAAATTTTCTTCCCAATGGGAGGAGAAGAGAATGTATCAAGGTTGGAATTGGTCCTTCTGTTCAATTATTTATTTTCTAAGGCAGTGGTGAGTATAAATGAATTTGATGGTGGGGGGACGGGGGAAGGTGGATCGTGTAATGTTCTGAGCTGCATATACCACCTTCTGCAGCTTCTTCCAATCTTAGGCAGAGCCACTCCTGTACAATACTGTGATGTATCGGCATTGGCTGCTTCTCCTGTTGCACCTGTGGCAGTTGTTAGACATGGAGCACGTGGAATTTCCCCCAGCCTTCTTCGAATGTTAAGGCACTGGTGTACTTTGTTGACTGTCACGTCAATGTGGTTGATCCAGGTCAGGTCACCAGAGATGTTTACTCCCAAAACCGAGAAGCTATCTACTATCTCCACTTCAGCACCATTGATCTGGACAGGGGTGTGGTCTCTTCACATCCCCTCCTGATATCTGTGATCAGCACCTTGGTCTTGCTTACATTGAGAGAGATTATCATCTTATATTAGCGCAGGGTCCTTGACTCTCCCTCTCTTTCCATTTAATGATTGTTTGATATTTGGCCCATGACTGTGGTGTCATCAGAAAACTCAAAGATAGAGTTGGAGGGGTATTTAACTATTCATTTGTGGGTGTAGAGTGAGCACACATCCTCGTGGGATATTAGTGCTGAGTGTGATCGTGTAGGAGCAGTTGTTTCCCATCTTCACTGAATGTAGTCTGTCAGATAGGAAGTCAAGAATTCAGTTGTGGGGGTGGAGGGGTTCAAAGTCATGGGATTTGGGATGTTTTCTAGGGTATATGGTATCCACTGTGAACCTGTTTGGTTGGTAGGCAAATTTCATCCCTTCTCCTGATGTGGATTCACCAATGCCTTGTATATATAATAAAGCAGAAGTTTCCTACTTTTCTATTCATTTCCCTTACAATAAGCAATAATATTTTGTGGGCTTTGCATATGAGCTTTATGTGAAACATCCACTAAATTTCCAGATCCATTTGCATCTCAGCTCATTGCTATCACTCGTGATTTACATAATACACTTCTCTTTTCCCTGCAAAAATGGACAATTTCACATATTCCCATATTATATTCCATACTTGCCTAAGCTATGGAATTTAATACAAAAATATGTGAAGTGTTGCATTTTGGGAAGTCTAACATGGGTAAGACCTACACAGTGAATGGAAGGCATCTGAGGAGTGTTGCCGAGCAGACAGATCTTGGAGAGCAGGAACATAATATCTTGAAAGTGGCATTACCGTTACATTTGGTGGTCAGAAAGGCTTTCAGTGTATTGGCCTTTTATCAGTCTGGCTATTGAGTATAGAAATCAAGAGATCGTGTTGCAGTTAAGTACAAGACCTTGGTGAGGCTCCATTTGAAGGATTGTGTTCAGTTTTGGTCACAGTCCTACACAGATGATGTTGTCACGCAGGAGAGGGTACAGAGAAGATTTTCAAGAATGTTGCCAACACTCAGGGACCTGAGCTTTAGGGAAATGTTGAAAAGGTAAGGTTTTATCCTTTGGAACACAGGCAGCCAGGCTGAGTGGGAAATGGATCAGCTCATGATTAAATGGTGGGGCAGATCCAATGGGCTGAAATAGCTTATTTCATCTCCTATACCTTATGGTCTTATATGATGAGGGGTGATCTCAGAGATGTACAAAATGACGAGGAATAGATCAGGTTGAACACACAGGGAGTGTTTTGCCCAGAGTAACCAAAAGACATAGGTTTAAGGTGAGGGGGGAGATATTTAATATGAACCAGAGGGGTTACCTTTTTACATAAGAGGGTGGTGAGTGTATAGAATGGGAACTGGAGCAGGGAGATGAGGCAGGTAGTATTGAAATGTTTAAGAAAAAAAATGGATGATTACATGGAAAGAATAGGTTTAGATGTGGGTCAAATGCAAGCAGGTGGAACTAGTGTGGTCGATTGTGATTTGTGTCATTTTTCTCTAATCTGGACCCTGGACCTTTGGAGAGTTTATAATTTTATTGCTTACATTTTTATTCCCTTTTGAATTTACTTCTTTTCTGCCTCAAATAATTAGAAAATATTAGGTGGAAATGGCATTAAAAATAAATATCCTCAAATCTGGAATGCAAGCTCATCAATCCATAGACTCATTGACTTGTGAGGGTGCAAAGAGACGACATGGACTCTGAATGAATAAAGGGTCTAGACCAGAGGGTCTCAACCTTTCTCTTCCCACTCACATCCCACTGTAACTAATCCCTCTGCCATCAGTGCTCTGGGATTGCTTAAGGTGGTTTGTGAGTGGGAAGGAAAGGTTGAGAATCACTGCTTTAGACCCAATTGTGTCTGAAATATTTGGTTTGAGAAAAATTGTCATTGGCCCATTTCCTTTGGAGTCATGAAACCCTGCACATAACGAGTCAATGAGGTACGATTAAAATAGTAGTTTCCAAACTCTTTCTTTCCACCCACATATGCCACCTTAAGCAAACCCTTACTACTAATCACAGAGCACCAATGGCATAGGAAAACCTGCTTGCAAAACCTTCCTAAAACCACACATGCCACCAAAACAGCGATTGACTCCCAAAATCAATTTAATGAGAGATCTTATCAGTTTCCTGAGATGGGCCCTTCCATTTGCAGCTCGTTGTGAAAATCTCCAGCACAGGAATTTGCAGACTTGAAGGCACCACCTTATGCATAACTCTTGCATTTTAAAATGAGATCTGTTTTGAAGTGTTTGTATCTGTTTGTGACCCCACAATCTATCTTCCAAAAACATATTTATCCATAATATAAAATATAAACATAATATGTCACACACCCAATTAATCTACACCCTGGTACATTTTGATCGGTGGGAGGAAACCTGAGCCCCAGAGAAACCCCACATAGACATTGAGAGAACTTACAAATTCCTCACAGACAGCATGATTCGGACTCCGGTTCCGATAGCTTGCATTGTAAAGGCGTTGAGCTAACTGCTACACCAACTGAGCCACCCCTATGTCACCAAAGACTAGCAAATTTCTACAGGTGTACTATGCAGAGCATTCGACTGGTTGCATCCCTGTCTGGTATGGAGGTGCCAATGCACAGGACAGGAAAAAGTACAGAGAGTTGTGAACTCAGCCAGCACCATCACAGTCTTCACTCCATCAAGGACATCTACAAGAGGCAGTGTCTCAAGAAAGCAGTCTTAATTTTTAATGGGCCTCACCACCCAGACCATGCCTCCTTCTCATTGCAACCATCGTGAAAGAAGTACAGGAGCCTGAAGATCCACACCCCACTATACAAAAACAGCTTCTTCCCTTTTGCCATTAGATTTCTGAATGGACAATGAACAAAGACACTACCTCACTTTTCTCTTTTTGCACTTTTTTAATGTAATTTGTAGCAAGTTTCCATCTGTAAAACGCTGCTGCGAAGAATGAATTCTGTGACACATTGAAGACAGTAAATTCTGACATTAAAAAAAAACTTCAATCATGTCACACTCCTTTGGTATGGTACTTAGTGTCAGACTTGGTTTTGTCTGACACAAATGTCAGTGTTTTCAACTGAGCCACTGAGATACAGCGCATGAAAATGCTACTGAATAACAAATTAATAGCTTAATTAATTTCCACAATAGGGCTTTGAATTCACACCACCCAAGCTGTTACGGAGTAACATCCACAACAATATAATTCTTGTTTGGAAAAGCCACATCACCATTAGTTTTGTACATTCAGCCAGTTGGAAAGTTCAATAAAAGTTAACTGAAATTGATATAAAACCTTAATAACAACATTACACTAGAAAATGTAGAATAGAACAAGTGATAGAAGAGATCCAAATGAGACTATGGCATTTCCTGAAAATCACTAGAGGAACTGCGGAGAAAATAAGTTTGAAAAATATGTTCCGAACTTCATGGCTAGAGGTGGTTAATATTGAAAATAAATGTACTTAAGTACAATATATAAATAGAAAGCATGAGGGGGTGCATGTTATATTTAACTAATGACCTACAAAACTGACAGATGATTAAGGGATTCTGTGACTTATGAGATTAGCCACTCAGTAAAAGTTAAATAGTGTTTCCTAGATTCCCATTAGCTATTCTCTCACTTTAACAGAGAAAATCATTTATTAAGCTACTTAATTAGTTCAAATATTTTGTCTTCACTAATCTGCTGAGATGTCAGTGTCAAACCTATTCTGGTCCCAAGTGACCCTATCACGGAAACACACACTATATTAATCATTCTGATTTCAATGAGGAATAATATGTTGAAACACTGGTTCACTAAACCACAAGAGGCACCTGGTAGTTTTATGGACTCTTGTCCTTTGAGAATTCTGCCCTCAATCTGTCTCCAGTTAGCTTTTTAATCCATACGACCAGACTGTCATCGCTAGTCACGGTAATGTGAACAACATCAGGTGATAGATTGTGGGCAAAGATGTTACTATGGCGTTCGAATACAAACATGCTATCCAGACCCAGAGGCAACAGTGGGAATTAATGAAATGCACCCAAAGTCTAGTGTGGGCCAATTGCACACTGACCTTTGAAAATTATGTACAAATTAAGGGCACACAAAATAGATGAAAGCCTGTGTGAGTTCAATTTGTACATGCTACTCAGATTCTCGTAATGGGAGATTTGAGACATGCAACGTGAATTTTCACATCTGGGGTGTGGATTTGAAAGCTTCCTGCCTGTAAATAGGTACCAGTTTATCCTTTCAGTTAGAAGACCTGGGGCTAAATGCAGTTCATTGCACTTTCATCTCTGAGTCTGGTTTAAAATATTATGGACATCAGGATGAAGCTTTTAAGGCAATTGGCATAATGAGTTTCATAAGCCTTTCTGAACTTGCAATGTACACAGTACCAAATTTTCTTTGTATCTCCTCTTAAATTACCCCTTCTGTTTTTTATCCTATAAACAGGCCATTCAGCCCATGGTGTCTGCTTGAAAGAGCTAACCAATCAGTTCCCCTTTACCATTTTATCCCACAGTCCTTCTTTTATTTTTTAAAGGTATATCCAGTACCTTTTAAGGTTCATATGAATTATAATGCGTCATTTGGTGATTTCTTTTGTTTTCTTCAATAGAATGGCAATAGATTAAGAGATGGGGAAGTGCAGAGAGACCTAGGGGTACTTGTACACCAGTCTCTGAAGGCGAGCATGCAGGTACAGCAGGCGGTTAAAAAGGCAAATGGTATGTTGGCCTTCATATCAAGAGGGTTTGAGTCTAGGAACAAGGATACCTTACTGCAGCTGTACAGGGCCTTGGTGAGACCCCACCTGGAGTATTATGTGCAGTTTTGGCCACCTTATCTAAGGAAGGATGTTCTTGCAATGGGGGAGTGCAGAGGTAATTCACCAGGCTGATACCTGGAATGGCAGGAATGACTTATGAGGAAAGATTGCGCAAATTGGGATTGTACTCGCTGGAGTTTAGAAGATTGAGAGGGGATCTCATAGAGACCTATAAAATTCTGGCAGGACTGGACAGAATGGATGCAGATGGGATGTTTCCAAGGATGGGAAAATCCAGAACCCGGGGCCATGGCTTGAGGATAATAGGCAAACCATTTAGGACTGAGATGAGGAGGAATTTCGATACCCAGAGGGTGGTGAATCTGTGGAATTCATTGCCACAGAGGGCAGTAGAGGCAGGTTCATTAAATCTATTTAAGAGGGAATTAGATCTATTTCTTCAGTATAAGGGTATTAAAGGTTACGGAGAGAAGGCGGGGACGGGGCACTGAACTTTAAGATCAGCCATGATCTCGTTGAATGGCGGAGCAGGCTCGAAGGGCCGAATGACCTGCTCCTATCTCCTATGTGTCTATGTACCAACATCTGAGTGATGTACACATATGGGAGCCATCTATTAGCTATTGTTCATGTGCATAAATGCATAACCCCCTCAGTCGATGCCACATTCAATGAGATTATGCCCGATCAGAATCTGAATTGACACGAGCAAGTCACGAAATTCGGTGTTTTGCGGTAGCATCATAATGCAAGCATTCATATTATGAACCATCCTTCAACAAAAATATAGAAATAAATAAATAAAAATAGTAGAGCACAAAAAGGTAGGCCGTGTCTTTGGTTCATTGATTATTCAGGAATCTGATGGCAGCGGGGATGAAGCTGTCCTTGTGCTGCTGAGCGCTCGTCGTTTGGCTCCTGTACTTTCTCCCCGATGGTAGCAGAGTGAAGAGAGCATAGCCTGGGTGGTGAGGATCTTTGAGGATGGAGGCTGCTTTTTTAAGACACCACTTCATGTGAATGTCCTTGATGGAGTGAAGTCTGGTTCCTGTGATGTCGCAGGCTGAGTTGACAACCCTCTGGAGTTTTTCCTTGTCCTGAGATTTGTCCTGATATTCTGCATTAACACCTTTTTTCTTGATTTCACCACACTCTGATCCTTTTAATATGTAGGAAGGTATCACTCTCAGTTTGAAATGCAATCAATGTATGAGCCCTGGTATAGAGGATTCCAAAGATGTACTATTTTCTGAGAGCAGAAATTTCCCCCTTATTTTGTCATTTGGTTCTAGACCTCTCAGCCAGGGAAACATCCATTCCATATTGACCTTGAGCCTTCCTTGAAGTTTGTATGTTTTGATAAGGTAATTTCTCATCTTTCTAAAGAACAGAGAGCTCGACCACTCAATCTCTCCTCACATGCAAGTAAACCCAGAATGTTAACAGAGTATTCAATATTCCATTTGGTCAAAATTCACCCCATCTCCACCTAAATTCTATACCCTAGCATCCAGCCTGAGTTAGAATGACTTCTGCTATCTAGCAAAATAGAGAACATTGAAGTACTGAGATCACTGATGGCTCCAAATCATCTCAATCTGTCATGTCATTGCCCAGCATATTCCTTATTTCACCATAACTGTTAATCCGGAGGATGAACTCTGGTTTAATGGGATTGCAAGTCAGGAATACCACCAGGCATGCCTGAAAATGATGAGGTGCCAACCTAGAGAAACAGCAACACAGGGCCATGTGTGCTAAATGGCAAAAAACATTATGCAATAGACAAAGCTAACTGATCAGAAAACCAATAGACCAGATCAATAGCTCTGCACTTCTCATCATTGATGTAGAACAATTAAAAGGCAAAAAGGAGATAAAGGGTCAAAAAATATCCCATCATCCATGATAGTAGGACCAAGCATGTGAGTGCTAAAACGGCATGGTTGAAGCATTTGAAATCCGAACCATCTCTATTTATGGCTGGGAGCCTCACCATCACAAAATCAGATTCATGGCCAACTTGATATAATATGAAGGAGCAGTTGAGAGCACTGTTTACAACAAAGGCTGTGGGAGCAGACAACATCCTAGCTGCTGCATTGAATACCTTTGCTGTTAAGATGTTCCAGTGCGATTCATGGTCAAGTTTGTCATCTCTTTGTATACACACATATCTTTGGCTTGGCTTCGCGGACGAAGATTTATGGAGGGGTAAATGTCCATGTCAGCTGCAGGCTCGTTTGTGGCTGACCAGTCCGATGCGGGACAGGCAGACACGGTTGCAGTGGTTGCAAGGGAAAATTGGTTGGTTGGGGTTGGGTGTTGGGTTTTTCCTCCTTTGTCTTTTGTCAGTGAGGTGGGCTCTGTGGTCTTCTTCAAAGGAGGTTGCTGCCCGCCGAACTGTGAGGCGCCAAGATGCCCGGTTTCAGGCGAGATCAGCCCACTGGCAGTGGTCAATGTGGCAGGCACCAAGAGATTTCTTTAGGCAGTCCTTGTACCTCTTCTTTGGTGCACCTCTGACATGATGGCCAGTGGAGAGCTCGCCATATAACACGATCTTGGGAAGGCGATGGTCCTCCATTCAGGAGACGTGACCTACCCAGTGCAGTTGGATCTTCAACAGCATGGATTCGATACAACCTGATGAAACAGCGCATCTCTAGACCATAGTGCATCCACATAGACACACAATACACGCAATATATACTGAGCAATCCTAAATAAATATAAATAAAAAATCATAAGATTGTTCAATGGTCTCACCTTATTTGGTGGAAAGAAAATATTTCCCAGCCTGGCAGACCTGGTTTTTATGCTCCTGTACCACTTCCTTGAAAGTAGTGTCTTAAAGATACTGAGCGCTAGATGGTAAAGCTCTTCAATGATTCTCTGAGCTCTCTTTAAGCACCGTTCTCTGTAGGTACCATCGATAGAGGGAAGGGAGACTCCAGTAATCTTCTCAGTAGTCTTAATTACCCTCTGTACTGTCCTCCAATCTGATGCTTTGCAGCTACCATGCCATGCTATGATGCAGGCATCCAGGGCACACACTATTGTGGCCAGTAGCCTTAGCCCTCCACAACCTCCCTCGGAAGTGTCGCCACTACTGCACCTTCCTGACTAATGGAAAGATATTTTGGGTGCAGAATATGTCCTTCTTGAAATGGATGCCAAGGAAATGTGTGCTCTTCAATGGAGCCATTGATATATAGTGGGGAGTGGGTCCTTGGTCCTTCCATTATCGCCTCCTCTGTTGTGTCCATGTTGAGACTCAGGTTGTTGTTCTTGCATCATTGTACAAGCCTTTCAACCTCCTCTCTGTAAGCCGTCAACTCATTGTTGCCAATGAGGCCAACTACTTCTGTGTCGTACTGTTACAATACCAGCATTCACACGAAAGTGGGCATTTTCTCAAGGTATGTCCTGCTTATGGGGAAAAAAATGACAATTTGGCCTGGCTAACAAATGCCCAATAGTCTATTTTCAATTATCACAAAATGATGGAAATTGTCATGGACCAGTACTATTAGGTGACACCTGCTCATCTTGAAAATACTCATTGATTTTTTTCAGAAATATTTAGTTCCAGATCTCTTCACAGTTTTAGACAAAGGAGCGGAATTCAGGAGGTAAAATGCCAAGGACTGGCTTGGATATCCAAGTGATTGGGAATCAATAACGCACGCCTTGCACAAAGCTGTCCTTTGGGTGCATGCAGACAAAATTTGAACAGTTGAAGAGTGGTAAGATTCAGACTACAGAGGTGCCATTCAGGGATTATCTCAACCAAGATATCCAGTATACCATTCACAAAATACACTGCAGTTACTGCCACAGCATACTCCAGCGGCACCTCCAAAATATGTGACCATTTCTACCAGGAAGGACATAGCAAAAACATAGGAGCATCTACATATTCTCTCTAATGTCCTTGGAAAAATATTATTACAGAATACAAGTTCTGGAACTCCCTCCTCAACAGCACAGAGGGAGTACCTTCCCCAACTAGACTGTAAGGGTTAATTAAGATGACTTCTCAAGGACAATTAGAGCTGTCAATCAGTGTTGGCCTTGACAACCATGTCCAGAAAATTAATAGTAATACAGCTATTTCAATATAGGCTGGAGGTTAAAACCTGAGGGACATAACCCAGTCCAGACACTTAAAGCCTCTAAACTATTTGTTAACTGTAACGTTTGTGCATTTCATGAGGACACACTAATCTATGGTAAACTAATTTCTGCAGAATTAATTCATGTGACATCCAGAAGATAACAGAAAGTTTTCTCCAAAGTACTGCATAACATATGAAAGAATTGCAGTCTCCATGGGGCTCATTTATTTTCATTAATGTCCATAATAACCATCTCTTAATTTTCTTCTTTCTTTTCCTCACTTCACTTCGTGATGAGCAACTCAAAATGAGTCTCGAGTTCTTTCTCACTCAGAGTGGTTGTTGGTCATCATCTCTAGTTCAGTGAATATTGGTTTTGTATATGAATCAAGGGGGTCAAGACCCATCCAGTACATGCGCAGAAAAGCTGGGCCCACACCTTTCTCATCACCATTCTGGGCACCAAACAGTCCTTCCTTCCAAAAGAAGGAACACTTCACTTGTGAATCTGCAGGGATCATCTAACCAATCCGGAGCTCCCATTGTACCCTCCTCGAAGTCAAAGAGACTGGACGCAGACTTGAATATCATTTTGTTGAGCTCCTTCAGTCTGCCGGCTGCAATAACAGGGACCTCCCACTGGCTAACCATTTTAATTCCCTTGCTAACATGACTATCCATGGCATTATGCACTTCAAAACCGAGGCAACCTGTAATTGGAGGAACAACAACTAATAGGGTGTCTGGGCACTCTCCAACCAGAAGCCATTAATATTGACTTCTTCAGCTTCTGTTAAAATCAACCTTTCCCCTCTATCTCCTTCACTCTCCATTCAAAGAGCTACATCCTCCCCCATCACTCGGCTTTAATTTCTAATACCTTTCCACTTACCAGTAAGCCCTTTCCCTCTTTCCCTCCCCCCCCCCCCGACTCCTCCCTTCCTTCTCCCCTTCCTCCCACTTTTTTGTTCAGGTGCCTGGCTGCTTTTTGCTCGCACCTTGACAAAGGGGGCAGGCCCAAAATATTGGCCATCCTTTACTTCCTATAGATCAGTGGTTCTCAATCTTTTTTTCCTACTTACATGCCACCTGAAGTAATCCCTTACTAACCACAGAGCACCTATAGCATCCTAATAAGGGATACTTAAAGTGGTATATGAATGGGAAAATAAGGTTGAAAACCACTGCTATAGATGTGGCGTGACCTTCTGAATTTCTCCAGCATTTTTGTATATTCCACGACATTCTCAGCATCTGCAGACTTTCCTGTTTAACTGTTTCCTCTGTAGCACTGAGGGAAAGTTGCATTGTTAAAGGAACTAACTTACACATTGTCAATTAAATCAAACCCCTATTAATTATCTTGGGTAGCTGCAGAAATTCCTGTTACACAAGTTACAGAACCTAAAATGTGCTCTCACAATATTTTGTCCAAAATTTATCCCTCAACCTATGCCAAGAACTGTTGTTAATTACATTTCTATTTTATGCGATTTTGGAATGCCTATTTGACTACCGTATTTTGCAAAACATTATATGGCGAGCTCTCCACTGGCCACCGTGACAAAGGTGCACCAAAGAAAAGGTACAAGGACTGCCTAAAGAAATCTCTTGGTGCCTGCCACATTGACCACCGCCAGTGGGCTGATATCGCCTCAAACCGTGCATCTTGGCGCCTCACAGTTTGGCGGGCAGCAACCTCCTTTGAAGAAGACTGCAGAGCCCACCTCACTGACAAAAGACAAAGGAGGAAAAACCCAACACCCAACCCCAACCAACCAATATTCCCCTGCAACCGTGTCTGCCTGTCCCGCATCGGACTTGTCGGCCACCAACGAGCCTGCAGCTGATGTGGACATTTACCCCCTCCATAAATCTTCGTCCGCGAAGCCAAGCCAAAAGAAAGAAAGAAAGATAGCAAGTAGACATCAAGCATGCTTCACTGGCAGGAAGGATCAAGGGGCATACTAAGCAGATGAAAGCTACAGTTTATATTTGATATATATTGTACAATAAAGAGCCAAGCACCATGGAGTTTTCAGGTAGTTAATGAAATGATTAACCAAAGAAGTTTGGTTTTAGGGAGCACCTTCAAAGAAATATAGAGGTTTAGAGTGCCTGTTCTCAACCTTTTTTGGCTATCACACTCCCACCCCCCTTAGGAGTCTGCTCAGTTTATGGAACCCCTCCTCTGTCAAGCAGTCAGATTTAGTTGGTTTCTGCCATATTTCTGACCAACTACATAAAAAAAACATATTAAAAAATTTTATGATTTCAGTCATTTCCCCCCCCCCGACCAATGTGCTGTGCACCTCAGGGAGGGGCTGTACAGCCCTGATGAGAATGGCTGGTTTAGAAAGTAATCTCTGGAGCCTGGCACTTGGTCAGTCGAAGCAACACTATCACAAAGTAGTAGACCAATGAATACACAAGGAGCCAAAAATAATTTTGAACCATGTGGTTGAAGTGGCAGGCTTATTAATGTCACATGCAATGGTTTTGAATCAGAGCTACACACCCAATACTTTGTATGGAGGGTGTAATTTGCTAATGTCATCTTTAGAGTAACTGAAGCTCTCTGAAATTTATAATCAAATTCTACCATTGTATGCCAGTCAACGAAGCTGAGACCAGGCATCAACATACAATCAACTGGAGGAGTTTGTCAGATCAAGTAGCATCAGTGGGTCAATGTTTTGTGCCAGAACCTTCAGCAGGACTAGAATCTTATCTTATTGCTGATTTCACATAATACAGAGCACCAACAACACTGAGATGAGAGAACCTTTTCTCATACTTTTTTCCCCCATTCACATATCACCAAAACTAAGGAGCTGATTGTTGATTTAAGGAAGGGAAAGCCAGAGGTAGACAATCCAATGATCATTGGGGGATCAGAGGTGGAGAAGGTGAGCAAATTTAAGTTCTTGGTAGTCACTATCTCAGAGGATCTTTCCTGGACCTAACACACTAATGGCATTGTAAAGAAAGCACTTCAGCTCCTCTACTTCCTCAGGAGTTTGCAGAGGTTTGGTATGTCACCAAAAACCCTGCTACATTTCTACAGATGTGTGTTGGAAAGTGTGCTAACTGGCTTCATCATGGTCTGGTATGGGGACATCAATACCCCTGAGCATGAAGCCCTCCAAAAGGTAGTGGACACAGCTCAGGATAACACAGGCAAAACCCTCCTCACTATTGAGAACATCTGCAGGGAATGCTACTGTCAGAGAGCAGAAGCAATCATCAAGGATCCACACCGCCCAGCCCATACTCTGTTCTCACTGATGCCATCAGGAAAGAGGTATAGCTGCCTCAAGACTCACACTACCAGGTTCAGGAACAGCCGCTACCCCTCCACTATCAGACTACTCAATAACAAACTCAATCAGGGATTCATTTCAGGACTTTAGTGTTTTTTTAATCTCTCTGTATTGCACAGTCAGTTTGTTTATATTTGTTATCTGTTTACAGATTTTTATTTGTTTACATGTATATGCCGTGTACAGATTTTTTTTCACTACCACTACCAATAGGTAATTCTACCTTGCCTGCAGGAATAAGAATCTCAGGGTTGTATGTGATAAATCTGATATCTGAGGGAATTCTTTACTATCTACAGAGTACCCAAGGTGGTATGTGAGGGAAAAAAAAGGTTGTGAATCACTGGATTAGAGGATGCATGGGGCTAACTCAAGATAGTCTAAAGCAGCCACTCTCAATGGGGGAATAACACAATTAGTGGGGGGGGGGGGAGTTACTGTCTGAAGTCATAAAACGTTTTTTTAAATGTCAGTAGGAGAGAAGTATGGAAGAAACTAAACTTGATTGCTTCATGGGGAAGAGGGGGCGAGGGCCATAAATTTTGAGCGCAGTCCTAAGGGGGCCATAGCCAAAAACATAGCTGAGGATGGCTGGTCTGGGAAGCACAGGAAATGCACTCCTGATGCCTTGATATTCAGAGAACCCAAATGATGGTGCTGCCAAGTTCAGATCCAACTTTGGTCTTCAGCTGCATAAATGTTCCAGCCAGCTCAGGACAAGATGGTGTTCAGACTCTCTGAACCTTCCTGCTTCTAAGCGTGTATGTAAGTAGAAATGTGAAAATGGATCAAAGTCGTCACTTTCTCCATATTGTGGCCCTTAAATTCATCAGTACTCTCTGCTCCATCCACTCCATAGCTCGTCTGATGATAGAGTGCAAAATCAACCTTGGCAAATTGTTATTCCATGTTATGTTGTCATATTCTGACTATCATAGGACCAGGTCCATGACCTGAAGCCCACAGTGATGACCTCTATTCATGAGTGCGCAAAGTCATTCAGAAGTAATGGCAAACTTCACCAATGTGTCGTCACTTTGTGTTTTACTTGTCCTAACTCAATTAAAAGCAACAGTTGGTGACATCAGGTGTTGCTGCCATAACTGTTTGTCGCAACTGACACCCTTTGATGACACTTTCATGGTGTCAACGTTAGCTCAGTGGTAGCACTGTCGTTTCTGAGTCAGATGTCTATGGCTTCGAGACCCACTCTAACAGCTACAATACCTATTCCAGGCTGATATTTCACGCAGCACTGGCGGAAGGTTGCACTCAATTCTATATTTTAGAGGTCCTGTTAATGCAAGCTATATTAAACAGAGGTTCCATCATGTAAAAAAAAAGCTCAAGATATTATCTGGAAAGCAAGAATTATTTCTGTCAAGCCAGCCAGTTTTTATTGCTCGGCCCAACATATTACGTGGTCTTTACCTCATTGCTGTGAAATCTCGCTCAGTGGACATTGGCTACCTCTTTCCCATTTAAAATTGTAAGTGAAGATTAATTGTAAGGCCCTTACAGATATCCTATAGTCATTACAAACATTCAACTCCTACCTTTGTGTCTTTCACAGTGATGTGAAATAAATAAGCTCTTTAGTTTGCACTCAATTAATATGAATGGGTGAAACCCTTAACCAAATGACCATTTCTTTCAAAATATTGGAAATATTAACTCCATTAGTCGCTTAGCTTTTGTCATGAAACTGATATTATGGAGACGGAATTATACAGCATGGAAACAGACTATTTGGCCCAACTTGACTATGTGGACCAGTGGGCTTCCTTCTGTATTTACCATTTAGCATTTGGTCCATCGCCTTCTCCACCTCTGTGATTTAAGCGCTTATCCAGACTCTCCTTTAAATGCTGTCAGTGACCCAGATTCAACAGTTCTCTCAGACAGTGCATTCTAGGTACTTGCCACTGTCTGGGTAAAGAAGGCCCCACTCATATCCCCTCCCACTCTAACCCTCTCCCTCCCCCCCCCAACTGAACCCTAAATGTGTGTTCTCTAATTTTACTTGCCTCTGATATACTTCTATCCTCCATTCTATAATTCATTCCCCTCAAAATTTTATATACTTCAATTATATCCTCTCTTAACTACCTCTGCTCCAGAGAAATGACTCAGCTGCTCTAATCTCTCTTCATAACTGAACTGATCCATCCTAGGCAACATCATGGTGAATCCTCTACACCTTCCTAAGTGCTGTCACACCCTTCCTGTAGTATGGTGACAAGAACTGTTGAGGTCTGATCAAGGCTTTACAAAGTTAGAACATAACCTCTCTACTAATGTATTCAGTTTCTAGATTAATGAAGGTCAGTATCCCATGTCTCCACCTAACTACCTTATCTACCAATGTTGCTATCTTAAATGATCTGTGGTCCCTCTGTTCCTCAGCACTCCTCAAGTCCCTACCATTCATGGTTTATGTCCTAGCCTCATTATTACTCCTAAAATGCATCACCTCACATTTGTCTAGATTAAACATCATCCACTATTTTCAGCCTATTTCACCAATTCACCCCTCTCTCTACAACCAAAGACAACTTTCAAAACTATCAGCAACTCAACCCATCTTCGTGTCTTCAGCAAACTTACTGATTTCCCCCTCACCCTCCCACATCCAAGTCATTGACATATATATTGAAAACAGCAAAACTCCTAGCACTTATCCTTGTGGGACATCACTGGTCAAGACACCCAATCACAGAGAAAGAGCCCTTCACCATTTCCCTGCATCTCCCATTGCCAAGACAATTTTAGATCCGATTAACCACCTTGCCCTGAATCCCATGGTTCCTAATATTTTAAATATTAAAATATGAGGATCTTGCCAAGAATTATACTGAAGTCTGTGGAAATCATATCTACTGCCCTACTGTCCCACCAACATCGATATATTTTGTTACCTCTTCAAGTAATTCAGTCAAAATACTCAGACATGGTCTACCCTTGACAAAGTCATGTTGGTTCTGTCTGATTAATCCCTGACTTTCAAAGTGATCATTAATCCTCCTTTCTTAAATAGGAAGACGATGTTTGTCATCCTCCATTCATCTGTACCTCAGGAGTCCAGAAGAGAGAAAAAAATCTTCAATTAAAGCATCTGCAATCTCTATAGCAGCCTAGGATAATACCATCCTTTCCTGGGTATATATCACTTTTTAAGCCTGCCAAGGCAATAAGTACCTTCTCTTTGTCTATGGAAACCTACACCTGGCTTTCACCTCACTCATCATTGAATTCTCAGTGACAAAATCTGTTACCTTCGTGAATGCCAAAGAAAAGTATTGATTTAGGACCTCACCTATACCATCTGACTTCACACACAGATTTTCCACATTGTTCCTTTTGCCCTTAATATATTGAAGGAATACCTTTAAGTTTATCTTCATCTTGTCTGCCAGTGATATTTTGTGACCTCTGTTTTTCCTAGTTTCATTTTTAAACACTTCCTTACACTTTTTATAATATTACCCCATAATTTGTTCCTGCCATATGCTTTTTTCTCTTGATCCAGCCCTCAATATCCCTTGACATCCAGGGTTCCCAATACTTGGTATCTCTAGCTTTACCCTTTCAGGACATTATCTGTGAATGAGAATGAGCAGTGTATGTTTATTCTGCTGTGCCCCACCCTAATAAATGAACTTCCTATATTAAAATCTCAGGAGTGCGATTTGCTTGATTTAGTGACTGGATTATTGACAATGGTAAAAAACCTGTTATTTAGAAAGAAATTTTGAGTCTACCCATCATGGAAGAATGACTAACATTGAGGTGGCAGCTTTTCTAGGTGACTTTGACAAAACTGATCTCATTCTTTAGTTGGGTAGAACAGAACAGATTGTACAGTGGCAAGCTGCAACGGGATCTAGCTCCACCAGACTGCACTAACGGAAAAGTAACTGATTAACTCTAAACTGCTGTGACCATGCAATGAACCTGGCTTAAGTAAGTTTTTTTTTTCAAACCATTATTGCCCAATGTCATCCAAAGGAAAGTGCTTCTAAGTTTCTCATTACACCGAGACACAGATGACATTCAGTCAGGATTCCTCAAGCTTACCAAGCATCTATGTTTATTGAACCTAGCAATTTAATTCCCATCCATTGGACCAATGTTTCTGTCTTGATGAAAGGTTTGATCCAAAGCATCGACTCTGCTTTTCTCTCCACAGATGCTGTCTGATATGCTGAGTTCCTCCAGCAACGTGTCTTTTGCTTTAGATTCCAAAGTATGCGGCCTCTTGTGGCTTTGGAAATCAAGGACACTTAATGCCATAAAAGTAGCTTTACTGTCTGCCAAAGAAAGAGCAGGTTTAGCTCTTTATACAAACCCCAGACTCAAGTAACGCTAAACAAAATGAATGTCATTTCATCGGGTGCCCTGCAGGGATCCAAAAAGTGCTGAAGTGCTCCTTGTTGTTTCAGGAAGATGAGAGAGCAGTACAGCATTAAGTGTCCTGAGCTGTGAAATGTACCTGTCGGGAAAGCTGAAGCATACTGGAAAGCCATAATCAGTTTGGACTGGTACAAAGAAATGGCCAGACAGTGCAATCTCTGTAACAGCATAATTCCCTTCTTAGTGCTTACTCACAGCCACAATAACTCCTTCTTTCCTCTGTTCAACCTGCCATTCCTTTCTCCAATTGCATTTTGTGAAAATAAACAGCAGAAAGCTTGAGGTTTTTGTCGCATATACAATTCTTGTCACAATATCAGGAAGGTACGATTATCCAAGATCTGTCTTTGTGTATAGACCATCTGGGCTCTCCCTGTGGAGTGCATTGAAGGTCACATACAAGCCTGGATCACAAAGACACTGCTTTTGAGGGCAATCCATAGATCCAGGTTCTGCAGGCCCACTGAACCCTGTCAGAATGTTTTGTACTTGCCTTGTGGCATGGAAGCAGGAACCAGCCAGTCAGCTTCTCCCGACCATCTCCGATGCTGTCTCATCCAGGATCTTTGACTATTCAGCCAGCTCTATGCCAGGAATCATTTAACTGCCTTTGCTCCATATCCCTCGATACCCTCATCCGACAAATTCCCTCAGCCTTGAAAGATTTGATTGCCAAGCTTCCATTGTGTTTTATGGGATATTGCTTCTGATTTCTTCAGAACACTTTTTTGAAAATTTTTCCTTATTCATCTTAGCTTCCCCATTCTTACTGCCATCCTCACCTGCCCAATTCATCACCGTGGATGACCTCATAACACCCATTTTAACATTTAAGTACTTTGGCCAGTTTATTCATCAAATTATGCACTTAAGGGAATTTAAGTAGACTGCCCTTATAGTTGACCCTAATTTAACCCGAGAGTTCTGCAACCTGTAAACAGTCTTTTCAGTCCACCCAGTCTGTGCCAACGTATCATTTCCCTTCAGATTCGCCCACACACCTGCACCAAAGTCATTTAGATCTGTACATCTCTGGGATATGGGGCGGAGAGGAAACTGGAGTGGCTAGATGAAGCCCACATGGTCACAGGGAAATCATACAAACTCCACAGAGACAGTACTAGAAGCAGGATAAGAAGGAGGAGTTACACCTGCACTATCTTGCATATCTGGTCCTATCATTATTCTAATGAATCTTTGTTGCAACAATGTATTTATCAAAATTGAAGTGCCAAAATCTGAATGCATTCCAACCTAGGGGTGAATTTATTAGCTAGAGCCCATTTTCCCAACCCCCCTCCCTTTCTGCTTCAGCTCAGGATCACTGCACCCTTGGAACAAGTATTTACAAAGAAAATGCCTCTCATTCCTATAAAGGCAGCATTTGAAGGAATGTGTCATCAATTACAGTCAACGATACTCACTTTGAAAATACTTTACTGTCTTCAGTTAAACCCTGGTTCAAAGGAAAATAGTGTAATTAATGGAGGCCAATCTATTCAACTGCAGAACATGTTCATGTTCGGGACCATGCATCTCAAGTTGCTTCATCAATGTCCTCCGCGTTTCCATGCTGTATAACTTGATATGACAGAACAACAAAGATTTTGCTTCCTGAACACTTTTGAGTGTATTTTATGGATTTTGGGCTGCTGATCACAAAAATTACCTTTATCTTTTCCTATTACCTACTGTTTTTAAGATATAACCTATTTTTTGTGATTTCCTGTAACATTTTTAACATAGTTCACAAAAAAACCCATGAAGTGAAACATGTCATTGAAAATGTATTTTCTGTATTTGCACTTGGACGTCTTCCCAGCTGATCTTGGTGCAATCAGTGATGAACATGGTGAAAGGTTTCAACAGGACATTGCGATCATGGAAAAGCGGTATCAGGAATCCATCAATGCTGGCCGACTATTGTTGGACACTGACATAAGAGGCATCAGATGCTGAGTACAAATGAAAATCAGTGGCAAAACATATTTAGTTCAATTGAATTAATGTAATCACTTGTGTGATTAAACATAATAAACTCAATAAAGGGTAATTTAATGTTTATCCAATTTCCTACGTGATACAGCAAATCTGAAATTATCTTTGCGTTCAGCTTGAAGTTAAGTATCGAAATTCCCAATTTTGTTTTTAGGAAGCAAACTTTAATTTTAAAAAAAATTGTCCAGTGTAACTTACCTCCACCTGAGTCCATCTGTTATCTGGTCCAGAGTCAAGAGAACAGACCCCACCTTGCCAAATGGAAATCTTAAGTTCAGATTGTCAACTACATTTCAAGTAAAGAGCCAATATGTGTTTTGGCGACTTTCATCTGCCACTCTCATAAACATTCTTCTACTTCACACATGTAGGGAGAGAAATCTGCTGTTTTTATTAAACAGCCTGGATGCAATTCCAGGCCCACATGAGCATGACTCGTCAACTCTCTGAAAAGATTGGGCAAGCTGCTCATTTGTATCAAACTGCCACACCAGAACATGTTGAGAATAAAACTGGACAGGCCACCAGGTAATTGTCTCAATGGTGGATCTGGGCAAACAAAATACCAAATTGGTTTAACTAACAAAGTCCTGGAGACCCATCAGGATTTGAGAGCAGTTGATAGTTTAGTCCAGCCTTCTCAGAGGATTATAAATGCTCTTGAACTATTATTGGCCATGGATATTGGAATTCCCCACCACTCAATATATTCCATGACTTTTATCATGCCCTCTACCAACTACAGTTCAACTAATCAACTGGCAATTATCAGGAAATGGACAGGAGATATGATCAATTAAATAAGGGAGAAGACACCAACTGACTTCATCCTAAACTGTCCAATATCCAATTTTAGCATTACTGTCTGGTTTGGAGGTAGCAATGCACAGGACAGGAAAAGGCCTCAGAGGCTTGTTAATTCAGCCAGCACTGTGGCCATTAGTCTGTGCTCCATTAAGGACATTTTTAAGAGGTGGTGTCTCAAGAAAGCAGTTTCTATTATTAAGACCTTCACCACCCACACCCTTCAATTTGTTTGCTGCTATCATCAGGAAACAGGTACAGAAGCCTGAAGACCAATGCCCATCATTACCAAAACAGCTTCTTCCCCTCCGCCATCAGATTTTGGAACGGACAATACCTCACTTTTCTCTTTTTTGCTCTAATTTTTTAATCCTGTATTTAGGAATTGTAATGTATAGCAGTTTTTCAACCTCTAATGCACAATACTGCTACCGCAAATCAAAAAAACATATTCATGTACTCGTGGCAATAAATCTGATTCTGATAGACTCAAGCTCCCATCTTGTGTGTAGTACCACAAGCAATTTAAATGGAATATATTCAGAATGGATCTCATAGGTTAAAAGTCAGTATGCATGAGATACTCAGGGTCACCAATCCGCGGATGAATTCAGCTTTATTGCACTTAATCATAATTTAATACCACAGCTGTCTTTATGAACATTACACCATTGTATTTTTTCTTCAGTATCACCCCAAAATTTCCATTAAATTATCCTTTGAAATGACCACATAATTTATCCTGGTTAAATATTTATAACGATTGCATTAAAATATAATCTCTTACTGTTTTTTACTCATTTATTCCATGTCGCTATTGAGTTCTGTCCTTGTTCCTCAAGTTCTCACTGAATGCAACAATGTCTAGTGTCATCAACATTAGAAAGCAGCCCAGTTTGAGGGTCATGAGTCAAAATTCACCATCGGCCATTGAGTCAAATAGTATGTCTTGAGAGAATAGATGTAAACTTTTGGGCAGAACTGGAAATGTACATCATGGAATGATAAGGGTGCCCCAGTTAGCACAGCAGTTAGTGATCCGTGTTAGAATCCGGCGCTATCTGTTAGGAGTTTATACGTTCTCCCCATGTTAGCATGGGTTTCCTCCAGGTCCTCTGGTTTCCTACCACCCTTCAAAATGTAAGGGGGGTTGTAAATTAATTGGGTGTATTGGGCAGCATGGGTATTGGGCTGGAAGGGCCTGTTACCATGTTATATGTCAATTTTAAATTTTAATCATTAGTACTCATTAAAAAAAAAGATTGGAATGCAAAGGAGAAAGGACATTCATGCAGTCACAGATGGACACAAACACCCACTCAAAGACATACAAACAAATGAGGCCATTCTTGGGAGAGTAAAAAGCAGCATGTCCTGGAAGTCAAATCAGAAGTGATGCTATGAGTTGACAAGGGGGTGAAAAAAATCAAATAAATTAGAGAAGTGCGAGACATAAGACGTAACAAAAATATGTGGGGAATTCAGCACTTGGAAGAGGAAGCAAAGAAAAGTATTTAATGGGGAAGATTCTGTTGCCCAGGGACCTGATTAAAGGGGGGGGGGGGAGGAAATGTCAATACCATGACTGCAAATCTTTTGCCAGAATCCAATAATAATGGATCCCATCCTAAACACTAACCCATTCTTTTTATCACACCTCTCCTCTCACCAATCCCTGGGAATATCAGTAATTCACCTCTTCTTCCTCCCTCAGAAAAAGATAGAGTCAGTTAAGGTTGAGAATTAAAATATTAAAGCAAGAACAAGGAAAAGTTTATTACCAAAACCACACAAAGTTAATCTTAACGTGATCCTGTTGCAGTACATGTCTTCATGAAGCTAATAAGCTTTACAAGACAGGCTTGCCACTTATTCATTTGTTTTAAAGTACTTTTCAACTTCAGGTTTGTATTTTACACCTTTTCCAGACGTATTGATGCCAAACCAAGTAAAAATTATAAAGTTCAGAGGCATTGTCTGACAAAGAACAGACCTTGTGTTCTTGCCAATATTTGTCACTCAGCTAATATTGCTAAAATTAAATTATCTAGCCATTATCATATTACTGCTTTTCAGACTTCACAGTGTCGAGATCACTACTTTGTTTCCTATATTACTATGGGAACAAGAGATCATAATGCATTTATCTGGTTCTAAATCATGTAACTTTATGAGGTCATGCTTCTAGATTGCCAGGTCAAAAAACACTCTCCCACTCTCCTCATATGATCAAAGCAAAATAATCCAATATGTTGGGATCTCGAACCCATGGCCTGAAATCCTGGTGGAAGCAAATTCAATAAATTTCAAAAGGAGGAGAAAAGGACTGTTGGGCGAAGAAGCAATTGTGGTGGTGCAAAAGAGGAAAGCAAAACTCCGTGAGCAAGGATTTAAGCAAACCAAGTTAAGAGCAGCTTTCTTGAGAGTGACAGATCAATAATCAGAAGGTACACATTCTAAATGAACAGCAAAAGAACTAGAGGTGACCAGAAGAAAACTTGTTGGCATGGAACTGCACTCTACAAGGAACAGTATAACCAGATTCAATGACAGTTTTTAAAATGAAAAGGGAGAAAACATTTTAATGGAGTAATGGGGAAATTATTAGGGTGTGGGATTGTATGGAGTGATCTTCTAAAGAATGGCAGGGATTTGATGGGCCAGCAGGCCTCCCTCTGTGATTCCATGTGCATGAAACAATTAGTCGAAGCAGACTTCTTTGAGTGAAGCAACAATTTGATACACATCGATCAGAACACAAGACAGTAGTTGTTAAGGATCACGGAGAACAGAGTACATCAATGCTGGCACTGCTTTCACAGTCTACATATCTTTTGGCCTGTGTGTCTGGAATGTTAATCTTTACTTTGATAAATGACCTTGGCCCTCCCTCCACTCTCCCCATCCTGCCCCCACTTTCACTGGAATGTGCTGTACCTTAGTAGTGAGTCAATATGTGCACTGATCATTCACCTCAAACTAATGCTTGAGCTACTCTGGGTGTGGGAACGAAACAAATGAATAAGTGGCAAGCCTGTCTTGTAAAGCTTATTAGCTTCATGAAGACATACTGCAACAGGATCACGTTAAGATTAAATTTGTGTGGTTTTGGTAATGTTTCTGCCTGACCAGAGATGTAGAGAAGATAAATAGTGATTTGGTTAATTAGAGGAGGGGAAGAGAATTTGTGCAGTCACTGTGAACAATGGCAGTATAGATCTGTGAACCAGCTAATAACGGAGCTCTCCTACATTGCAGTGTTTATGTTTAATCTCGAGGGACTGCCATTATTGCAGAACTGTGGCATCAATGGCCCAGCAGGGTGTTCTAGCAATACCCTCTCCAACAATTAGTGCAGAGCCAGTGAAGTATACACAAGGGCTTTCTGCTCCACAGACCAGAAACACTCTGCAATCAAAAGGCCCTTTTGTTATTGAGCTTTACAGGACCCGAAACTTGGCAAAGAAACTTGACACTGGGGTGAGTTTAAAAAAAAATAAAACTGCAAGACCTGTGGAGGTGTGCATCATATGACAAAGCTGTCCTTTGCCAACACCCAAGCGAGCTTATAGTTTGGAAATGAATCTGGTTATTGGACAAGTGAAGTTACTTATAATTTTTCCCCCTTTTATGTTTTAGAAAGTTTGGTATTTTTTATTGTCCGATGTCCGGGCTCCTCAATTTTATGTCATGGACAACCCAGTGATGCAATTGGTAGAGCCACTGCTGCACCGTGCTGCATGTGTGCCATTCTCGCTGTGACCAGCTGGGTGTCCTCTGGGTGGCTGGGTGTTTTGGTTTTCCCCCCACATCCCAAAGACGTGGAGGTTAGGCACTGAAAACTGCAGGGGGTAAGGCGGAGTGGTGTGGCAGAGTTTAGGTTATCAGCAGTTTGGGCAGAGTGGTTGAGAACGTTGGGCAGATAAAAAGACTGTGGTTAATCCAGGGTAAATGGGTGGTTGGGTTGAAGGGCTTGTTTCTTTCTATTTCTTTATGGTTCTGTTGATTATATATTGCACATGCATTTGGATAACTTGAATCAGAGCTTTTTTTTTCTCCGACTCTTACTACTAGAATCTACTCAGTCCTCACTATACCTGAAAGTCATGGCTTCAAAATGTTACATAGTCTCCGTAAAAATACAGCAGCCCCAATTTATGCACTCAAAGATCTCAGAATATTCACGGAGAAGTAACTATTAGCCCAGGTGTCGGATCACCCCAGGTTTTCTTGGAATATTGCCGTGGGATCTTTTATACCCAAACTAGAGTACAGATGAGGCCTCGATTTGATTTCTATGTAAATGATGAGTTCCTAGCAATGCAACATCTCTGCAACACTGCACAGGAATGTCAGCGTTGATTGTACTCAGTTCTCTGGAGAGGCACTCTGAAACCTGACTCAGAACTGACAGTACTAACCATTGAACCGTGGCTGGTAAGCAATGATACAAAAAAAAAATCAGTGCTCCTTTACACTAACAATTTGTATTACCAGACGCTGCTGGATTCAGCATTTGAGTTAAACAAGAAAATCTGCAGATGCTGAGGTTGATTGCAATACAAAGATGTGGGCCCAGGCCTGAAACGTTACTTATCCTTCACTTCCTATGGATGTTGCATGACTTGCTGATCCAGCAAACTCATGAGGTTTATAAAATCATGAGGCAGCCTGGATAAAGTGAATGTTCATAGTCTTTTTTTCCAGGGTATATTGTAGAACTAGTGGGGTAGATGGTTTAAAATGAGGAATGAGATTTAAGAGGTACCTAAGGGTAACTTTTCCACTCAGAGGGTGGTCGTATCTGTAACAAACTGCCAGAGGAAACTATAGAAGTGGGTACAATTACAATGTTCAAATGACATTTTGATATATTTATGGATAGGAAGGGCCTTGAAGGATATGGACCAAATGGGACCAGCCCAGAATCCCACCTTGGTCAGCATGGACAAGCTGGGCCAAGGGATCTCATCTCCACTGTCTAACTTTTTGACTATATCTTAAAAGTAGTCACAGTGCATTCTTTAATCAAGTTATTCATCTACTGGAGAATTATAATGGCAATAATAATTTTAAAAAAAACAGTGAAACTCCAAAAAATACAAGCGTTGAAATCTTGAGCAGACAAGTAAGTGCTGGAGAAACTCAACAGGTCGGACAGCATCATGAGTAGAAATGGTCAGTCAAGACTAGGATAGAATAGGTAACATTACATATATGAAGAGAGAAAGAGGCCTTTGAAGGTCCCAGTGGTGACAAAGTATAGGAAAGAAATTGTGGGAAGTGGAGAAGCAGGTAGAGGGAGAAACCATCAGTGGGACGAGTGGGGAACTACAGAAGCAGGTAAAGAACAGAAGGAAACAGCATAATCAGATGAGGATGAGAGTTGCCTAAAGTTAGGAAAATCAATGTTCATGCTGTTAGGTTTAAAGATGACTAAGAGGAATGTCCAGGATGTGTTGTTCCTCAAGTTTACATTTGGCCTCACCCTGACAATGGATAAGACCAAGGACAGACATCTAGGAATAGTTGGGAAGTTAAAATGGTTGGCTGCAGGAAGCTCAAGTTTAGACTCACAGAGCATAGGTGTTCAGCCAAGCAGTCACCTAATTTGTGTTTGGTCTTGTGGATATAGAGGAGGCATAAAGAGATGTCTGCATAGGACTATGATCCAGTTTGTCCAACTAAGGATTTTGATGTGCATGAAATAAATTACAAGATAATTTATTCTTTGCTTTGATTGAGTGATAAATATTGAGATTTATGCTGGAACGTACTAAACTCTTGCACAAAAAAACCCTTGGCGTGGAATTTGAACTCATGCTTTTCCTATTTAGAGACATGAATGCCTCCACTAAGCCAAGGTTGGCAAGTTAACTTTGAGACAAACTCTAGCACTCTTGTGCATGCCCGCACACTTCTATTAATACCAGATATTGTGTAGGTATATTTCTAGCCATATAATTACAAGTTAACTGTTTTTTAATATGGTGTTATTTGAAATGTACCCCCCAAAAAAATCAAAAACCATATTGATTCAAATTTCTTCTTTTCCTCCTTCAATGGCTGGGTGAATGCATGGTGGTGCACATGGACATGAATTTAAATGTGACCACTTTTGGAGGGACAATTTAGGCACAGATAGATTATACATATAATTATATATCCTTAACATTGTTATAATTATTGGGAGTGGAGGTCCTTGGCCCAATCTTATACCCCTGCAAGTTGGTTAAAAAAAAAACTCAGCCTTGTTTGTATTTGAGGATGGGTCCATACACCTATGAAATGATTGATGGTCATAATACTATTGAGGTTTGGGACACTTTCCAAGCTTACCTGAAGAATGGCTTGTTCTAGCAGGTTGGTTTCAAGGTACCTGTGCCCAGGTGGCCTACCTGTTTTCTAGCCAGGCTCTCTGAATTTCGGATCAGCAGGCCAAAAAATTTAAATGAACTATCATTTTTTTAAAATCACACTTCTGTTGGCCCAAGTCCAGCAGATCAACATTTAAAATTCAGATGGATTACAAGTGACACCGTCTCGGCTTTTGGGCTATTTTTTTTTTCCTCTCTCTCGACTGGATTTCTGCTTCTCACAGGTGACTGTTTATCTGACTGACATGTGGGAAATGGGAAAGATAATGTTCAACCACAACTAGGTTAAGGTAGGCTCAGTGGGACAACTGCTTTTCTCTGTACTTTTTCATGTATTTCTGCCCCACATGAACACAGAATGAGAAGAAATAGTCTGCGGATGGAAGGTCACACATTTCTGGAGCAGCTAAAAGTTTTATAAATCACCTTGTCTGAAAGTAAACATGCACAAGTCAATAAAGGCGCATTGATTTTGGTAAAACTGCGAGCCTAGTTGACACAGGAAAAGGCATTATCTTATCACATTCTGGCATCAATTCTGTCAATATATCCTGGACTACAGAATAATTCTAGAATTCGTATCTGTTGTGAACATAAAGCAAGAAATCCTAGTGATCAATACCTGCTACCAATATCATCAGCTGAATCTCGGCTATGGTTCGGTATGTAGCATACTGGCATGTTGTAGTCAATGGTTACGAAGCTCTCTCTCCAATGCTGAGTTTAGTCTTGGCTTGCGTTCCAGTGCCATTGCACTATTGGAGGCTGCACTTTATAGAAGATTTATGCCTTGTGGTTATAAACAGATTTTGTGACATTATTTTAAAGATGAAAAATTTACTCCTCAATCTTAGTTGTGTGATCTTTCTGAGTGCAAACTGGCTGCTGTGTTTTGGACATTACAAAGAGACTGCACTGATGTAAATCAGTTTGAACCATTGTGAAAAGTGTTGTTTATCATAAGCCTTTTTTTTGGCTTCTTGGTTTATTTATTGAGGAAATATTCATTTTTATCTGCCATATAAGTTTCAGAATAAATAAAATCTGATTTCTTTGCTGATGACGTTGAATGAACGAATGTGGAACTGAGCTCCATGGAGTGGAACTTTTAACCTGTCATCACTAGAGTTAATTCATCTCACAATGGGTGATGATAGGAAGATTGACATTGAACTAGACCCTCATAGGGGCTGCAAGGAGTGGTACTCTTTGATACTGATTTGAAACTTGCACTGATTCTAAACAATATTAGGAAACCAACAATAATCCTTTCGAACCAGAGAGCTACTTCAGTCAAGCATGAAGAATATTCATTTGGATTGCTTATTAAAGAATGGCTGCCACATAAAGGTTTTATGAATGTGATAGAACAGACCTATCACCAATGTATATAGTTACAATATCTAGAGTGTAATGACTGTGCTTACAGCGATTGGCTGAGAGCTTAGCAACGCCTACTGAATGGGCCTTAAAGGGTTGTGTCCCTAGCCAGGTCACTATCACAATGAATTATAAAGCAAAGTTAGAAACTAAGGGCCAAATAAGCCACAATGAAATTGAATGATAGAACAGGGACTGAATAACCCATTGTTTTCCTATGATGTATCCCTCTCACTGGAACACAACCTGGGGTTTCAAACCAAACTATGAATCCTTGGAATGGATTGTATTCAACAGAGAATTGTTTGAATAAACTATTTTTGTATCTGTACAGACAGTCATAGTGTGCACATTGCCTTAACTCCATTTAGTTATAAAATCTGGCTCTATCATTCTTAAGTCAACAAAACCCCTTTGTTCTACTTATTTTGCTAAGTAATTGTTCATATGGACATGACTGCTATCCCACACCCAGATTTACATTGGAATCAAAAGCGTAATTCCTGTTTGAAATCAGAGAATCGTTTGGATTAAATGGAAGATGTTCCTTATAAACACCACCAAAACCATCTGTTTGCGGATGCTGCATTGCTGTTGTGTCCTATGGCTTTTTATTCCTATGTGATAGTATTTCAGCCTCACGTAGGGGTGAAAGCCATGGGCTACTCAGTGAGAATCACCTGTGGTCCCCTTTCACAACCTAGTGAAATCTTTTCCACATCGCATACCTTCATTAGAACAAGTATATCTGATAACAACTATACAGTATTTTCCATGTTTCACAATCTTGTCATAGCTCAAAAGTTTGTGCTTATACCATTAAACCCAAATGTGATGTCTGGACAACATCATTCCTGGAGGGTCACTCATGGCATTGTAGTCAAGGAAGAGGTAGCTTATAAATAACCATGGACCCTAAGATCTCTGTGGTTAAACAGATGAATGAAGTAGATCCAATTCATAACGACAGATCAATGCTTCATGAATCTCTGATTGTCTCGTTATCCTGTTGCTATTCGACTAATTGTATAGCAGATACTATGCAGTGGCCAGTACACAACAACATCCCCATGCAAAAACAGATTTTTCTACATCCTTATAAGGCTCCTGTAATGTATCAGGGTGCAGGAAATATTGATTTACTTATTAAAACCATGTGAGTAGTTTCATAACTGACGTGGACATTTACCCCCTCCATAAATCTTCGTCCGCGAAGCCAAGCCAAAGAAAGAATGCAGCTTCTCCATAAAGGAGGTATCATAAATAAACACACTGTGAAACTCAGATTGACAATGAGAGGGTTCTGAGAAGCAAACAAGAGGTTGGAGCATTTCTATGCATGGAAGATCAAAGTAAAGAGAAATGTTTCAGATGTTTAGATAGCAGGCTGCACAGTAAGAATGACATACTAAAGACTGTCCATGAAATGTAGTTGAGTAAAGATAAATATCTTCAAAGAAAGGACAATGACCTGAAACTTTGAACCTTTGTTTCTCTCCCTATAGATGCTGCCTGATCTACCAAGTATCCCATCTTTTGGTTTTTGTTCTTCAGAATTCCAATATTTGCAATTTTAAAAAATTTTACAATAACTATTCTAAAGTTCGACTCAATTTCTTTCAGAGATCAGGTGTTAATTATGCAACTCCTTAAATATGTGAAGTCCATGAATAGGGCATTTTGTCTTTAGAGGTAAGGTGGAGGAGCCTTAATTGCTTTCTTTTTAAAAGATGTTCAATAAATAATGCAACTTAGAATTTAAGAAACAAAACACAAAAGGTACAATTTCATTTTGTCCAGATCACATTTTGTGACAGAGGCAAATTGAATGACTTGGCCCATCACTTTGAAATAGCTTGTCTGTCATAACTTGGAAGGCTGATATAGATTTGGGTATGGAAAGATGGCATGCTGAAGTTTGGAGTTGCATACCACTTGAGAAAATTATTATAATTTAAGAGATAAATATTATATTTTGGAAGATATGGTGCCCTTATTTACATAGCGTGGGAATGAATATTTAAATGAAGCCTGATATTCCCTTTCTCCTTAAGATCTCAGTCTATTTAAAGAAACTTTAAAGTAATAAGAACTCCTGTTGTGGGGCTCTTGTCCTTGAGGGGATAGGGGAGGAATGGTGTGTAAAGGGGGGGGGGGGTGGATTTCTTTTTTTTTCTTCTTATAAATGCTACATTTATTTGGATTTGATTGTATTATTGTCAATAATGTGAATTATTTGTTGTTTTAAATTTATAAATAAAAATTTTAAGTAAGAACCATCTTGTCATCCAGACAGCTGCTTCTTTCTTGGATTGGGAACTTTGCACTTTGGTACTGAATCATTATAGCAGCTGTGACTCACATTGTCCATATCTTTGTGGCAACAAGGTTGGTAACATGCAGGATTGGGTGGAGTGTGTAAATGAATTAAATTGAGGTACTCCAGGCCACAGCACTGATTTAAAAAGTCCAGTTTCAATTTGATCCAGAGAATGTTACTCATGATAATTTTCATTTGAAATCACTCTAGTCATGAAATCATATTGGAAATTCTCGTAAGATTTCTAGAAGTAAGAATACTTCTTACCCGTAACCCGTCAAATTACCCCACAAAATGACATCATTTTTCACAGTAGAGTGAGGCATAAAAGTCTGCCGATGCTGTGATTGTTGTAAAAACACAAAAATGCTGGAGGAACTTGGCAGGTCTTGCAGCGTCCATGGGAGGTAAAGATATATAACCAATGGTTTGGGCCTGAGTGCTCCTTCATCAGCAGAAAGCGTGGGGAGGGGTGGGGTTAGCATTTTTATTCAGGCATCTGCCGGCTTTTTGCTAGACTGGTTCGTGGTAGATATGGCAGATACACTGATTAACCAGCAACATGATGTTGATGCCAGGGTGGGGGGGAAAGAGTGAAAGGCAGCCTACCCTCATGAGAAACATGTTTCCTTCTGAATGCCATGGGATCTTTGAGTTATTGATCAACACTTGCTTGCCTAATCTCTGTAGGCAATAATTCATCTTTTATATACTGTATATAGCTCAGGTAGTCTGCAGTCCAAATGACAGTTATCTATTGAGAATATAGATTAATATTCTAGTTAACTCCATCCTTCCAAATACATTTGTCAGATTAGATTCTGCATTTTCTATATTTGAAAAAGGTTATTAAAATTTAAAAGAAAACAATAATTCAAAGAATTTAATCATGTAGTAGACTGGCACCATTGTCATATTAGATAAATACTCTTCACACTCTGTCTTTCTTTAGCATCCTGCTGCCTACAGCAGAATAAAGAGACACTAATTGGGCCCAATATTGTCCTTCTCCCAGACGTTTCTCACATTGACAAAATCCTTCTGCGTTTCTCCACTTTTCAGGCGGCACTGACTTGAGCTGGTTTGCAGCCACCTTCAATTCAGTAGAAGTCTCTTTGTATGAGGCCAGATATTTTAACAGACTATTTCATCATAGCTGGCACCTCAACCAAATGTACTTCCAATAAGAATCCCTGCATTAGAATTAGGATGAAGAGCTCAGAGAATTACTTCCCTTTCTACTTCGATTGAAAAGGCCAAATGTAACAACTATACTTCATTCTCCTTGTTCTTTAGAATTTCTCACATATAAAATTATCCTGTCATTCACTCATCACCAGTTTTAGCCTGAATTTCACAGCAGCATTGTTTCACCAGACCATCCTTTGCTCTAATAACCAGATTCTAATACTGCATTTACATTCTTTGTCTGTAAAAGACATCACTGGCTGTTGGCAAGCTCACTGTTCTACCTAGCAACGACCTAAACTTCCAACACCATGTCACCTCCTGCACCAAATATATCTGTTCTCATATAATCCAGTTTCAGTAATCATCACAAATGATTCTGTCACCACCTTGCTACTTACTGTCTGTTACTAAAAGCATACCTGCTTTTACTACCTCCACTCTAAACTATGTTCATTGCCATATACGCAAGTACAATGTACAGACACAATGAAAATTTGTAAACACAGTAACAACAATCTAAGTATAATTAACCAAAGCATGTTCTACAGAGATTTATAAAAATTTTATAAAAGTATAAAAGGAAGAGAAAAATAAATATTCAAATTGCTGGGTCAGTTATGCAGACAAAAGTTTGGTGGCCATTGAGTAGTGTTATGATTACAGTCATAATCTTTTATGCTTTCCTATTCTGACATCTTCCATAAACGTGTCTTAAAACTCTACTACCTGTAATCCAACTCGAGTAATTTTCTTTAACCTTTCACCTCTTCGCTTTCAACTTATGATTGTAGTCTACAATAGTTACATCTGGCACGCTGTTTAGCTATGATTTATTTCAAGATTCAAAATTCCTTTATTGGCATATAATAAAAGCAGTGCAATATTACATGGAATTTGCTTTAGCCCTGCATAAGATAGACAGATTTGCCATTGGTAGAATTTGCCTGAAGCGCCTCTACAGTCAGAGAAAGAAAAGCAAAAGAAAGTCCCCTCAGTCACCGAGTGTCTGCAGATTCACCGCCAGCACTGCCGCCACCTCTGCAGCTGCACCGAGTCCAGTCCAAACCATCAGCAACCTGAATTCCAGATCAGGAAAAGGTGCATAGGAAACTGTAACAACTCACCAAGCTCTCTCCTCCTAAGACACAAACTACCCTGTCTTAAATATGTATTATGTTTTTAATATCATTATTCCTTTTGCAAAGACAGCATCTGATGTAGGAGTGCAAGGATATCGCCGAACACTGTCTTATCAAATTAACCAGGAAGATGTGCATGAAATATCAGACTTCCAGCATCCCACATTTCTTGTGAAAATATGTTTAAAAGATTTTTTACAGATTTAAAAGTAAGAATATTTTCACAGGTTAATTTGATAAAAGTGAAAAAATATTCTTACAATGAATATAAACAATCCTACTGTAATAAGATTCAGGAGGTGCAAATGCAAAAGCTAAAAGGAATTCTAGAACTTTTTTTACAACAAATAACCAATGTTTCATCAACTCATTTCTGTCTATTGTAAAAATAGCTAATAAAAGAACAGAACAACAGCACGTGAGCAGGCCCCTTGGCCCACAATCTTTACACATAATGCCTGAATGAAACTAAAATTCTGCTGCTTTCACATGATACATATCTTTCTATTCCCTTCATATTCATATGTCTATCTAGAAGTCTCTTAAATGCTATTATCATATGTCCTTTCACTACTACCCTTGGCAGTGTAAAAACTTGTTCTTCACATAGAGGCTTACAGCACAGAAACAGGCCAACAGGCCCCACTTGTCCATGCTAAACAACCTGCCTGCCCCTCTTAAATTTTTCCCCTTCCTTTCACCTGACCTCTGGTATGTGAACATTTTTATCTTGGAAAAAAAAGATTCTGCCTGACTGCCATCTATGCCTCCCATTACTTGCAGACTTCAAAAAGGTCATCCTCAGCCCTTGATGCTCCAGAGAAAACAACCCATGGCTGTCTAACTTTTCTTGAAAACTCTAAGCCTCTAATCCAGGCGGCATTCTAGTAAATTCTCCTCTATACCCTTTCCAAAGCCCCCACATCCTTCTGGGGTGACCAGAAATGCACACAAAACTCCAGGTGAAACCTTTCATGTACAAAATCATGGAATCAAGCCCATCTTGAGAGGTAATGGCCAACCATTTTTATGAGGACACACAGTGCATTTGTCAGGAATGTGCTATCAGAGATGTCATTAACAAATGAGGTGCTCTACCAGAGCTCCTATGTCCTCTCAAGTGAATATTTTTTAAAAAGTGGGCTCTGTATCATGTGCAAGAAGCAGAGCTTTAGTTTAATTCAGGCATCATATTGGGTGTTGACATTATGGGCCTGTTCCTGTGCTGTTCTGGCTTCTACTTATGAAAATTTCCACATCACTATTTCAAAGAATGGGATTGTCCTCTATAGTGCATTAGATTTACTAATCCTTCAGTCATAATTGATGATACAGATTCTTTGGCTTGGCTTCGCGGATGAAGATTTATGGAGGGGTAAATGTCCACATCAGCTGCAGGCTCGTTTGTGGCTGACAAGTCCGATGCGGGACAGGCAGACACGGTTGCAGTGGTTGCAGGGGAAAATTGGTGGGTTGGGGTTGGGTGTTGGGTTTTTCCTCCTTTGTCTTTTGTCAGTGAGGTGACAAATTATATCATCATTTATTTCAATATCTCAGCTTTTCAAGTTGTGGCCCATGTGGAAATTGGAGTCAACATTGTGCTTCATTAGTTAGTCAAAAAGTATTGGTTCAGTAGTGGTAAAGTTGATTTTGATACCAATGCAGATCAGTGTAAAGGTTATTTAATGGACGCATGGTTGGGGATCACTCCAGGTACTTTAAATGACGGCCGTCACCTCACCCAAAATTTTCCATCCATCACAACAGGTAAGGTTAGTATCCTGGATAGGTGGCAGTCACAGAAAGTGCTGCAAAGACACATTGAAGGCATACTTAAGGCAAAAGACAGAAATATAAACCAGGAAGAGTTAATCCTAACCTGAAGGTACCAAAATCTTCTGCTCTGAGGACAAGTAACTTGCTCCCTAAGCTGAAGAAGTGTGGAAAGGAAAGGGACCTCAGCTAAGAACAACTCTCTCACATAGAATCTTTTAACAGACTGATCAGTCAGTTTATGATCAGTTTGCCAAGTCATCTCAAGATCCATCAGCAAAGCATCTAATGGTCTTCTTCAGATTATGGGATTGTCATTCCTGGTCTCATTGCTGTTTTAGTACCTTGTTTGTGCAAATTGACTCCTGGGTTTTCAACACTATATAGTAGTGACCCTTCTTTAAAACGATTTTACTTGAATGTATAGTATCTTGAAGTATTGTGAAAGCTACAACATTAATGCATCTTAATACATTGTGAGATATTAAGCCCAAGATATTCAAGGTGGTGATTCCATTACTTTGTTCTGATTCATATGCAATGTGAATCCACATATTGCCTGTTAGTTGAAAAAAAATAAACTGACAGCTTCTATCAGCCTGCAAGCCTCCTCTCTGACAAATTGCAGTCTGACTCTTGGGCAGATTCCTGGTAGATGAAAAGATTGCAGTTTACTGAGGTGCTTTAGAAATGCTTGATGGAGCATTAGACTAACTGGTTTCCGTGCAGCATATTGTTTCTCTGTGCTTGTGTCGTACCAGATTCTGAATTATTTTTATTTTTCAATGTGTTTTGTACTGGTTTCATGATTGGAGATGCAACTTATCTGTGGCTGGTCTATTCTATTAAGGTTTATAACCATCTCATTTTAGAAGCTAAATTATATATTCACTTTTCAACTGTGTGGCCAAGAAATTGAATTTGAAGATCAATTTAGTTTACATTGTGCAAATGTTTAAATGAAAAAGACAGATTTATTAAGCATCTCTAGTTCAATGACACTCATTACGAAGGACAGTTTCAATATGCCTCTGTGGAAGAGATAATTTTGGGCTAGATTCTTGTATTATTGGACATTAGATTACTAGGTTGAAGGGTGTCACAGAAAATCAGACTGCCAACTAAGATTTGACTTGGGTTCATTTCAAATAATGGATGAAAAATTGTGGGTTTTGTCTGGATTATATATACTTTTCCGCATATCTTCCAGCATTTTCTGTGTTCTTATTCTCAGCACAGAAGATAGGCTGATACTCCAATACAGTTGGGGGATTACAGCTTGGTGACAGACATTATTCTTTGGAGCAAACATGAAGTGCCCATCTGCCCATACATAACACTATTTGATGACCAAGGTACTTATTCCTCGGTTCTTGCATTTACATTTTAGTCTGCATTACCTAAACAGACTGCCTGGTTATCAAAATACTTTTGTAAGACTAGGCAGTGCCAAAATAGCTGGTGCATTTCTTGCCATTACATCAGTGACTACATTTGAAAAGTCTCTTCTTCCCGAGGATGCACTTTGACACAACTGAATTTAGATGCAAGCACATCTACTTTCTTTCATACAATACCACCAGAAGTTTTCTTTCCTTTTTCTGATCTTCACAATGCCACAATATTTCAATGCCTGACAAAGACTATTGGGAGTCAGTTCCATCCATATGGCCAACCTCATTCCATTCTGTGAAACCCAACAATAAAGTATTTTGATGATCCAATGTTTCATTGGTTTAGCCTTTCTTCTCAAAGTGAATTTAAATGTTCATTTCTCTGCATATTTCAATACATGTAACTTCATCATTGTTATTTCAAAGTAAGAATACTTTGTGCTTTGTTCAGGTTGATTACATGTTAAACAATGTATTTTTCATTTTCAGATGTAGGTAGCTGAATTATGGTAAAATTATGGCAAAGTACCCCTTTAATATTTTCCCACCACCTTTCAAAGGATCAAAGGATCATGTCCGAAAGGGTGATAAGAGAGGATGTAGCATCATTGATTAAGGAGACTATCATGGCAGTGCTCAGGCAAAATACTTTGGAAGACTCTTCTCATGAGGACATGCAAGCCGAACTTAGAAAGTAGCATTCAATTTACTAGGATGATACCGCAGTCTCTATCTCCAGTTGTCTGTTGTGGCCACAACAATTATGTTGTATTGAACCACGCAGAGAAATGAACATTCATATTTGCTTTGAGAAGATCACTAGGGCATACAGACTATGGACCTAATGTGCAAAAATGGGTTTGGTGTAAATAGGTTCAACAGGCAGCATGGACATGGTGGGCTAAAGGATCTGTGTTTTGTACGATTCTCTGATTCGCTATCCCATCATTGGTATCAAGACTTACAGTTGCTTTGGCCTCAAACCCTTGGAGTTCTTCCTAAACCTCTCAAACTGGGTCATTTTCGTGAAACTATTTAATTGACTGAGTTTCTGGCCATTTGCATTAATAACTTCTCCCTGGATTTTATGCTAATTTGTGTCTAATTATACTTCTGTTGCAATTGCAACACTGCATCCAGGATGGCATGGTCCTCTTAAGTGCTGTGCCAATTATTACCTTCAATATCACATTAAGAACTCAAGTGCATTAGACAAATTTATGTGCTTGATTTTATTTAATTTCACTGTTCAGAATGTTTGAAATATCTTCTACCTTGAGATCATTTGGCTTGCAGCATAAGAATCCAAGACCACATCATTCCACATTAATTTATTTTAAATAAAACATAATTCTTAAATGTTTTACATTTCCAACTGATTCACAGGAATTGACCCTTTCTTGATTTTGAGTGGGATGTCTATTAAATCGCACTTATATATTTTATAATACACTGGATGGGTCACGTCTCCAGAATGGAGGACCATCGCCTTCCCAAGATCGTGTTATATGGCGAGCTCTCCACTGGCCACCGTGACAGAGGTGCACCAAAGAAAAGGTACAAGGACTGCCTAAAGAAATCTCTTGGTGCCTGCCACATTGACCACTGCCAGTGGGCTGATAACGCCTCAAACCGTGCATCTTGGCGCCTCACAGTTTGGCGGGCAGCAACCTCCTTTGAAGAAGACCGCAGAGCCCACCTCACTGACAAAAGGCAAAGGAGGAAAAACCCAACCCCAACCAACCAATTTTCCCCTGCAACCGCTGCAATCGTGTCTGCCTGTCCCGCATCGGACTTGTCAGCCACAAACGAGCCTGCAGCTGACGTGGACTTTTTACCCCCTCCATAAATCTTCGTCCGCGAAGCCAAGCCAAAGAAGATATATAATATGCACTAGTTTCAAGTAACAGCTCAACCAAGGAGATGATTGTGGACTTCAGGAGGAAGATAGGGGATCACGACCCAGTCCTCATCAAGGGCTCAGTAGTGGAGAGGGTCAAGAACTTCAAATTCCTCGGAGTCAACATCTCCGAGGATCTGTACTGGAGCCTCCACGATGATGCAACCATCGCTAGCAGCTATACTTTGTGAGGTACATCTGAAAACAAATATACAAAGACAAAGTTCATAAGTATATACTATCTGAAATTGAGTGATTCCATTTCAAGTGGCAGTGTTTAAAATTTAAAAATCGGTAAGCAATTCCTGATTGCTATATTCCCAATAGCTATATGTAATTAAGGTTTTGGACAGCATAGCTCTAACTGATAACAAAATGCCAATTTAACCCATTTTAATGGGTTAACAGTTGTTGCCGTTAATTATAACAAATGGTCTCTGTAATGCGCGTCAAAAGAACCAAAGACTTGTTGATCCAAACCAAGGCTTTTATTTAGTAAAAGACTGGTGCATATCACAAGTCCAGAATGACCTGGTCTGGCTAGGAGCAATCCTTTAAGACCTGCCAGTAGGTCTACACTCTCAGCCAATCACAGTCATCCTATACTACCTTCTGTACATATACACATTGGTGATAGAATCTGTAGTATCACAGTCTCCTATCTATAAATCCTATATAGAGAGTAGATTGTCTTGTATTTAGCATAATCTGTGCATAATCTGCTCTCTATGTTGCAAAATCTCTGCTTAAAAGTTCGACAAGAAGTTTTCATGTTTGAGAAGTTGCAGCTATGAGGAAAGCCCAAGCTGGCAGAGGGCCTTCTCTCAAGATTAAGAGCTGAACAGGTTCTTTAAAACAATCCGAGGTTTGATAGGATTAACAAGGAGTGGTAATGTTTGTAAAAACAGAAAGAGTTTAACATTATAGTCGATGACCCATCATAGGGGTATCTGCATCTGAAATATCAACTCTGTTTCACTCTCCAAACACTGCCTGAACCTGCTGAATACTTCTAGCCATTTCTGTTTATATTTTAGACTTACATCATCTGCAGCATTTTGCTTTTAGATAAGAAAATAAATCCCATCTCTGGCTAGCTCCTAAGCAAAAGGAAATATTACTCTTGGCCGAGGGCCAAGGTTGCATTCAGTTAATATCAATACTGTGATATTCTTGATGCTTCTAATCTACAAAAAATCATACTTCCTCACTGACCCAACCAACCAATGTCAATGACTGTGTGGCAGTGGCGACAAAGTGGTCTAACTGAGAATCAGAGTGTGGAATTCCAAGCGGCAACACCATTAAGCAAAAGGAAAAACAAGCATCCAGGATGTTTCCCACAGCCGATGAGCTGAGGCCCAGACATTGAAACCAGTCAGCACCCATATAGTGAGCATATTGTAGAATATCCACTACCCAGCCTGCTGTATTAATGTCCTCTTCCAATTCAACTGGGGAAGGGGATAAGAGAGAGTGAAATGTATATGCGTTATACTGGACTCTATTGAGGTGGAACATAGCACATTGGTCCCTTTCACCAGAAGGAATAGGCACTGGCAGAAATGATTGAATAACACTGCCAGAAAAAGAAATCCAAACCATTACTTTCGACAACATCTGCAACAGGCTATTATTTAAATGGAAAAAAATTGTAGCATGCTTTTTGCAGATAGATCTTGGGAGTGAATTGAAAAACATTAGCTTGGAAGCGCAGCACATAATTAGGAAGGCAAATTGAATGTTGTCTCTCATTGCTGGATGGATTGATTTAAGACCAGGCTGGTATTATATAGAATTCTGGTGAGGATGCACCTGTGTGCAATTCTGGTCTCCTTACTTGACCAAAGATATACTGATTTAGGAGGAGGTGCATAGGGTATTCACCACATTGATACCAGAAATGAGGGGTTAGCCTATGAGGAGAGTATTGAGTAGCCTGGGATTTAAGATGGGAGTTTAGAAGGATGAAAGGATTTGTTGAAACATATCAAATTATGAAAGCAATATATAAGATAAAGGCAGAGAGGTTGTTTACATTGGCAGATGGAACTGGAGGACATAGCATTCAGATTTGGATGAGTAGATTTAGGACAGAAATGAGGAGGAACTGTTTCTCCTTCCCAATGAAGTCATAGAAGCTGCATTCATTATATGTATTTAAGACATAGCTATGGGAACAATAGGGGAAATTAAGGGTTATGGGGAACCAGTGGTTAGTGGTGTTGAGTAGTCTGCCAGATCAGACATGATCTTAATCAATGGTGGATCAGACTTGATGGGCCTGATGCTCCTATTATGTTTATACGAGACACATAAAAACACAAGGGAAATTAATGATGGAAGATATTCAAGAATTGAACCCAAGAATGAAACACAAAATATATTAAGAGTCCCTGGAGATACAAGGATGATATCAAGGATAAAGGACTTCAGCCCCAAGGAGAGAGGAAAATTTAGAGTACGTGGAACAAAGATTTTCAAATAACAACAGATTTTCAAATAAGAAGTTCCGGTAGAGTAAATGGGAAGTAGCTCCTGAGAAACCATTTCTTCTGGGGGCATATTTAAGACAATTGGAAAATCAGTGCTTTTTTAAATAAAAACAATTATATTATCAGTCATTCATGCCTTAAAGAGTGACAAAAGCAGTATCTATATTAACTTAAAATGGATTAAAATACTTGAAAAAATAAAAATGTGCAGAACCATGAGAAAATGCTAGGGAAGTTTTCTTTTTCAAGGAGCTGGCAATACATTACAAATTAAAAAACCTTTCATGTGCTGCATGATGCCCTGATTTTATACGCTTGACTACGATGTCAATTTACAAGCAATACTGGGTTGAGAAGTGAGGAAGTAGTAAAGAGGCATAATCAGATGCTAGAGGAAGTATTTTATGGAAACAATGTGCACATTTACAATCATTAACTAGCTTAGAGAGTTTTATTATAGAATCAATTACAAAATAGCTAGGTTGCCTTAACGTATACTATATTCAGATAAGACAGAGTATGTCTTGACAGGCTGGTTAGATGTTATGAGTTGTCAATTGGTACTCATTGATATGTACAGCTGTACATTGCATCTGCAATCTGAATGGAGATCAGACCTGTGACAGGCAATTTAAAACTGTTGCCTTCAAGTAAATATCTTACTTAATTCTCCCAATAAAAAAACTGGAGATAACAATCTTTAAAAAATGGTTTTCGAAAGAAGATTGGTTTTCATTTGAAAGCGTGCAGATGCCAGAACCTTAAGCAAACAGTGATGAGCTGAAAGGACTCAGCAGGTCAGGCAGTATCCATGAAGAAAAATGGACAGTCAACATTTTGGGGGAGGATGAAAGTGTGAGGAGATAGGGCGAGGCCACAGGTAACAGCTGCTGGACAGATGATTCAAGATTATTTTATTGTCATGTGACAAAACAAAAAATGTGATATTACACGAAAGGTAGACAAAGATTCACAATCAACAGAAATTGCCCAATGTCTCTTACAGCCAGAGAAAGAAAAAGAAAATGCTCCCAGGGTAACTGAATGTCCATGGCTTCACCGCCAGCACTCCTGCAGCATCCAGCTTTCTGCAGGATGGATGCAGCTTTGTCCAAACCATCAGCAATCCAAGCTACAGATGCACATCTTTGACACAATCCGGAAGCCTCCAGCACTCTCGCGTATCACGGTTCCGTTACCTGGTACCCCTTCAGCGAGTCTCAAGTTACTCTCCAAAAATCCGCAGCTTGGTGTGAGTCTTCTGACTGCAGTCACCGGCAGTATGCATACTACATGGGTATCTCACCTCAACTCACCAACAGCCCGCCACCTGTGTGATCTTCAGACTCAGAGCCCCTCCTGGTCCACCACCAAGGTCACCATCCCGTGAGTTGTCTTCACTGCTTCTCCTTCTTAAAACAGGGGGTGGACTATGCTAGTCCTCTGCTTTCCCCAGAGTCTGCAACTGTTGTGGCTACTGGCGATCATAGGCAGTTGAGACTTCACTCCCCATTCTCTGCGGCCCCTCACCAGCGGAAGCGCTGCGGTTACAGCAACTCCGGCAGTACTGTCATATATTTTTGATGGTGGGAGACATGAAATAGGGCAAATAGGCAGACAAAAGAGGTGGAGACTATGGTGGGTGTGGTCATTAAAAATGGGCTGGAAGAATGGAAACAGGTAAAGGACATATGGAAACATCAGAACCGGATTGAGATGGGAGTGACCTGAAATTGGACAATTCAATATTCATACTCTTGGGCTGTAGGCTATGTGGTGCAGGAGTATCTCTACAGTAGGCCAACTCTTTTTTTCTCCTTTTATGTTCAAATTCCAAGTAAACAAATTATTAGCCATTGGGCAAAACGATGTGTAATTCATTCACAATTTATGTAAAAATTCTCTTCATGATCTCTCAAACACCCATCAATAGGTTAAAATCTATTTTCATTCCTTCTCACTGTACAAAATTCCAGGAAATAAATCATTTATGATGCATAATAAGTAATCAAAAACTTAAGTCCACCATGATGAAAACCTGACTGCTTTTGCGACAGGCCTGTTAGGAACCACTTGATTCTCTCTCCATCACTTCCATACCTCGAGTGCCATTGCCAAATGCCTGTCCGTCCATCCTTATAGAAGGAGCAGGTTTTTTTTTTCTCTATTATCATGCATGTCTGTAGAAACCAGGAGGGAAGTTAAATAAAATCACTGGAAAATAAATCCAATTGGAAGAAATTAATATTGGCAACTGCTTTTCTGTCAGTTTTTGATCAGCTTTATTAATTGCCTTTCAGCTTGCCCTACTAGCTTCAGAGAAACTTGCAATTCCCCAATCCTTATTTTCTCATGCCAATTTCCTTGAGCTTACGTTTGGCAGTTGCGTCTTCAACTATGAACTCAAATCACCTCATAAGTTCCTCTTAGTTAAAACATTCCTCCATAGCCATGTTTTTTCCATAATTACTACATTTAGTTTAGAGTCAGGTTTTGTCTCCAAACCCTGTTCCTGTGTAACACCTTATAATGTTTCATTAAAATGTTATTTAAATACGTTGCTGTGCTCACATACCTTTTATGTCATCAGTCTGTGTAACTCATTCCAGTTAACATCTTGTATTACTGAATCCAAGAATGTTAATTCAGCTGCCTCATAAAATCAAACTTTGGATTTATTTCCATTCAATTTCATTATAAACCCAAGCATTTAAACAAAATTATTTAACAAAATAATTATTCACCTAGAGGGTGATTAGAGTATGGAGTCATCAAGGTGATTAGATTAGATGCATTTAAAAGCTAGATGAATACATGAGGGATAAATGATGATGCAGACTGTGTTGGATGAAGAGGAGTTGAAGGACGTTCATGCACTGGCATGGCACTTGTAAATTCTATGAAATTTATTAAAATTATTAAAATTCCAATGGAATGCTAGAAGCTCTGATGGTGTATGTATGCCACCAGCCAGTGAAATTATGAGAACAGTTTAGTTAAGTTTTTGTTGTCAAACCTTTCAGCCATTTTAGTTCTGTACCACTGACCAAGAAGCTTCAGTCTTCCTATGAATTTGGAAGAATTGGTATGAGGAAAACATGTTATTTAATGGATTGGCAGTGGGGGGAGAGGGGGTTGGTGGGGTGAATGGAAGAGAGGATTCCAAATACAGTATATATATCTGGGAATTGTGAATTTACTGAATATTTTTAAAGAGTTCTTTCCTCTTTATCGTTTTTCAGAGGGAACTTTACAAATTAATATGAATTGAAATTACTCATGCTTCTAGTTTCAGATCTGCGTTATGCACTGCCCTTTCAGGATTACAGACATTAGAGTAGAATTTATGGAGAGGATATTTCATCATAAGCCATAATGGTTTGGGCAGACATCCATCATGAATAACACTAATGAGGAAGAACACAGCTTCTTTTCTGTTGGTACAATCAATAATATTCAAAAGCCTAGCTCTGAAGCATAGGTTGTCTATTTAATATTATTAACTTCCAAGAACTTTAAGCTTTCATGGCAACAAACTGATTAAAAATCAATTTTTCTACTTGGCGTGCTCCTTTTCTGTTTTATTGCAAAACCTACAGACGGAAATAGCTTTTCCATTTCCAGATTCCTTTCAGCTAAACACCATCATAGGGTTTTACTCATTATATTTCAGGATCTCATAACCATAGACTCTCTTAATATTCATCAATAATCAGGTCCTTCCTGAATTTGCCGATCCTTTCAACCTCTTGCAGAAAGATCCTGCTATTGTAACTTGTATTACATCATGAAATGGACAGTTCGACGCGATTTTATTTCCTTTTCTATCATAACAACTCTGATTATCCAAAATGGTTGGGACCGGACCTACTTTGGATGACTGAATGTTTTGGATAACTGGTCAATTTTTAAAAGCAGCCCAGTAGCAATACCAAATCATTTGTATCAATGTTTAAACAACAACACACAACAAGGAAAGGCTTTTTAACCATTAAAATAATGTTTAATTTCTCACGCAAAAAAAATGCTGGCCACCAGTGATCCCTGACATGTCCCCAATGCCGTCACTGAGACCTCTCAATCGCTGCCAACAATTCCCGACCTGTCCCCATCACTGCTGATCCCCCAGGGAGGCTTCCCAGGCAGGTGGAACACTCACTGATGAGTCAGTAGGCTCCTGTCTCCCCATGGGCTCATTCTGGCAGGTGCTGTTCTGGCTTCACGTCCTGGGTCACGATGTTGGAGCCTGACACAGACCCGGTCTTTGCCTGCACACAGTCCATCTCCCAGTCACCGTCAATGATCACTGATACCTCCTCACCAAGGTCATGTTCTTGCTCAGGAGCCCGAGGTCCCACTCTCCTTGACGCCAGGACAAGGGGTTTTTCCAATCGCTTGCGGCTGGGAGACAGTGGCACACAGTTTGTTAGGGAGAGTTGGAGAGACATGTCAATGGGGTAGGTAAAGAAGAAACTGAAATGAGGACAATCGTCATTCTAATTTCACGTTGAGTGAATTTTTTTTTCCAACCTGTGAGGTCAGTTCAGCTAAAATTGGATAACTGGGGATTTCTGATTTTTTTCATCCAAACTTTTTCAGTGGCGAACAGACATCACTTCTGGGTCCAAAAAAATATTGGATAAATGAGGATTTTGGATGATCCAATTTTGGATAATTGGAATTATACTGTATTGAATTTTAGGCATTGCTCTTTCACCCAAGTTTTGCACTGTTTTAAAAATTCTCAAATGGTAAAAGCATATTTCCTTTTGTGTCTTTGTCATGGACGATTCAATGACATAATATTGTCTCATTATCCATCCCTCATCTTTTTATGATCAGTTAGAACTACTGAATAAATTCAGACTGAGGTTGATAAGCTTATTAATGTGAAGTATGAATGAAATAATTCCATAGCTTCACCCTATCTTTGTAATCTGTTCCATTTTTAGCTTCTTACTTATAACCAATTTTTAAACATTCCCCTTTAGAAATCCTCGCTGGCCCTTACAGTTGTTCCAAGATCCTCGTTTTGGCCACTTGATGTGGCTAAATGTACACTTGGGCTGATTGCACACTTTGAAATGTCACGGAAAACTACATTAAGAAAAACAAGTACAAATACACATACAAATTGTTGTTATTGCTGAGGAGTGCCAGGTTATTTATCACTCCAATTTACTTACAAATCCAAGCAGTTATCATTCGGCTAATAGATGAAACAATAATCACAGCTGTTTTTTTCTATATTTTCCCTATTTTTTTTTGTTTTGAAGACAAATGTAGCTCAAACCATCCTATCTATCTCCCTAAACCAGAATATGAAAGAACAGAGAAACAATTATCTTTACTGGGTAATTAAGTAGTTAGATGTATAGGAGATGTTCTTCATGTGAATTAAATAGTAATGAAAAAAATAAAAAGATTCACCAGCAATAAAAATTTAATTAAACCATGCTGTCATTTCCTAGTACAGGAATGATTAGAAGTATTATGTTGGTTGTAAGATAACTTTGTGCCGCCATGAGTTTGTGAAAAGCACAATAAAAATGCAAATAATTTTCTTCTGGTGATACATTCACATTAATGATATTCACGCAAGGAAATTTCATCAGATTTCCAGAATCAAACAGTATTCAATATTTTTCTGATATTTGGCAATAAAAATGCATGACTTATGCTGGACTATCTGGGTGACAAGTGGTTACAGTTACATTGTATTCCGCTGCAATACTCTAAGGTTTTCAGTGAAAAAAATTATAGTAAACTTCATTTTTCATCTCATGTGATTACTACTCCCAATGTTGCTTAAAATATCAGAAACCGAAAGAAAAACAATTTGGTCACAATTATAGTTCGAATATAAATTTTCTTAACGGTAGAAATTTTATTCTGCTTTATATTATGGTCATAGAGTTATATACCATAGAACAGGCCTCTGGACCCTACTTATCTCTATCAACTGCATTTGATCTATACCCTTCTAAACCCTTCCCATCCATATATCTGTCCAAATGTTTTTTGAACATCATAATTGAACCTTCTTTTATAGCTTCCTCAGGCAGCTCGTTCCAGATCCAGACTACTCTCTGAGTAAAATAGTGTGCCTTCAGTTTCCTTTTAAATCTCCCTTCTCACCTTAAGCTTATGCCCTCGACTTTTCAAATTGCCTACCCTAGGAGAAAAACTATTAACATTCATATTATCCATGCTCTTCATAATTATATAAACCTCTATAATGTTGCTTCTCAGCCTCCTACACTCCTGGGATTAAAGACAAACCAATTCAACCTCTCCCCTTGTCTCAAATCCCAGTAACATGGTGGTGAATCTCCTCTGCACTGCTTACAACTTGTTAATTTTCTTCCAGTAGCTGGATGTCTAAACCTGTACACGGTACTCCAAGTGTATGGGTATGATAAATTTTGGCCTAAATTTAGAGGAGTCAAATTTTAGAACATAATCACACTCATGGATCTTGGAAATGGCAATGAGAGTAATTTTCAAAAGCCATTAACATATCAATAAGTCTTTAGATATGAGAGAAAGTCAATGCACCCAGGGAAACCCATGAGGTCATTCAGAGAATGTGCAAGCACCACACAGACACTGTCTAAAATGCTGCCCAATTGAGATCTGCTTCTCCAAGAACAGATCTTTATTTCCTGTGGCCAAAGGTTGTGGAAGACTTCTGATCCTTTTAACCCCATGTGAACATAATTCAAACTCACCTTTATAGTCCCTTATTCTGACCCCAAATGATACTTGTGCAGAGGAGGTTTGACAGCAAATTAATTGCTTGATTCCTCTCGTGGATCCTAGAAAATAATGCAGTTAGATCTAATGATAAAGTATTGGAATGATAATGACACAGAGAAACTTGTATTCCCTTCCTATGATCCATGATCATCCTTTTCCGTCCTGCACCTAGCATCTTACACCCCAAACTCCATCAGGCATCTTTGTTGGGTATCAGTGGAGAGCTACCTATGACCCCAGAACTCCCAAATTTGAGATGGGAGGGGGCTGCAGGGAAGATGTCTCTAAAATATTCTGTTGTTTTTCACTTTCTAGTGAAATCTCTATAACAGAATCCTAAATATATAGTTTTAGTAAACATAGGATGAAAGTCATTCATAACATCCATAAAGTAGAATAATCTGCACATAGTCACTTTTAATGCATCAGAGACTGTTTGCTTGGTAAGAATAATAAGCATGCATTTATAAAGCTCTCTTCCACTTTTACATATGCCAGGCCGCCCCAATAAGGTATTGCAAGAACATTTTCTTTTAAAATTTCAAATTATACAACACAGAAACAGGATTTCAGCCTACCATGTCTATGCCAGCCATCAGGTACTGATCTACATCAATTAAATTTTTCAATTCTGTGACCTTCTATGCCATTGCATTTCAAGTGCTTATCTAAATACTTTTTTGGGGTTATTTTATTTTTGATTTTCCAAGACTCATAAACTCAGGCAACAATACACTTTCTTACCACACTTATGTATAACATACTGAGTCTGTTTTCCCTTCCCTCCCCTCATGCACCAAGAATAAAGTTATATAAATTATACAAATACAAAGAAAACACAAATAATTGTAACAAATTGTTAAAAAAAAAACTAAAAAACCCCAGGTACTTAAATAAAAAGGGGTAAGGGAAAAAGAAATTATTATAACACCTTCTGCACCATGTCCCACTTCTTTGATACTAATTGTTTCCCTGCTGGGACAAGTTACTTTATTTCCTTTATTCCGAAGGAGTGAAAATTATTTCTGTATATTTATGAGTTTCAAATAGGGTTGCCACTCTCTAACTCTTCCTTAAATCATAATTGATTTTCTCCAGGGGAATGAAACACTGCATTTCCATCATGTAATATTTAGTTGGGAGTCGGACTTTCACATGATCGCTGTACATTTCCTGGCTACCACCAAGGTGACCTTCACAAACTGAATTTGGTACTTGGACAGTTTAAAACACATCCATAATGTTCCACAGAAGGTACAATTCTGGATAATGTGGAAAATTCACCTTTATAATTTTTTTCAGTGTCCCCCAGGTCCTCTCAGAAGGATCTCACCTTTGTACGCAGCCAGGTTGAATGGATAAAGGTTCCAATCTCCACACTGCACTTAAAGCACATTTCTGAGATTCCTAATTTAGATTTATGTAATTTTTTGTGGTTTGAGATACAGTTGATGCAAGAAATTGTATTGCACCAACCTGTACCTGGCGTTAATAACAACTGTCATGCGGTCCAGAAACAGATCTGACCAGCAACTTGTTGTGCCCAAGTTTGACTCCCACCTTTCCCTTGACCTGTGTAAGCCCAGCTTCATGCCCTCACTTTGGAATATGAAATACATCATAGAAATAAACACATTCCCCCTTTGGATTAGAATCTCCATGTCACTACACATGGGAATATAGATGGTCCCAATTTGTCCCTTAAAAAAGATCTTAGTTGCAGACAGCAGAAAAATGTTCTGTTAAACAAATCATATTTATTCCTCAACTGCTCGAATGACATGAGATGCCCTCACTTGTAAAAATCCTTGACTCACCTGATCCCCTCCTGGCACCAGGTGTCCAAGATCCTATTGTCTAGACTCTTGGGTATTAAATTGTTCAGAGTCAAGGGCATTTTGGGATATATCCCCACCTTCAATCCAATACATTGATTTATTCTTTGCCATGTCTGAAGTACATGCTTTTAGTGTGGGGTTATCTGTTTTCTTTAAAATTAATTTAGTGTTGAATTTTACTTATATATAAACTCTCCTGCTATCTTTCGCATGTAATCCAATTTGTGCCCAGGAGGGTCCCCTTCCTCGAAAAAGTGTGGCAATAAACCTCGTCTGGGCCACCCAGTAATATATTTTGAAATCAGGCAATTTTAAACCCCCAAAATTTGTAATCCCAAGTCAACTTTTCCATGGAGATTCTAGCTACTTTACCATTCCACAGGAACTTTCTGACATATCCGTTGAGCATCTTAAAGAAGCCCTGAGGCAACAGAATAGATATTGTAGCCTTAGCATCATCTTCATTTTAATACAGTTAACTCTGCCCACCAAAGTTATGGGCAGAGTTATTCATCTACCGAGATCCTCCTCATCTTCCAGAGCAAAGGGAGATCATTGAGTTTGCATACATTGCGTAAATCCTTGTCTAGTTTTATCCACAGATAATTAATGTCTTCTTGTGGCCATTTGAATTGACTTCCCTGTTGGTGTTGTCTATAATCCCCCTTCATCAGAGTCATGATCTCACTCTTGACCAGATTTACATTATACCCCAAGAACTTCCCATAATCCTCCAGTGTTGTCCTCAGCCTGGCCGACAGACCTCCCACCCACCACTCCCCCACTCCCCCCCCCCACCAGTCCATCAAATATACCAACACATCATCAGTGAATCCTGCTGAATGGCTTCCACGGCTCAATGGCCAGTATGAACAACGGACAGCCCTACCTACTGAACCTATTCAATGGAAACTCTGGAGACATCTACTCATTTGTAATAACTTTAGTTTGGGGTTTATAGTAGAAGATTCTAACCCAATTTTCTCCAGTCCAAATGTCTACGGCACCTTGATCAAAAAGTCCCACTTCAATCTGACGAAGGCCTTCTCCACATCCAGAGCAATAGCCACTCCTGGATCCACCCTGATTGCCAGATGTATTACATTAAGCAATATAGCTATGTTGTTTGCAGACTGGCTCTTCTCTACAAATCCAGATCTGGATTAATTAATTTCTGGAAATATACCACCAACCTATTGGCCAATGTTTTTGCTATCATTCAATAGCAAGATGGGTCTATAAGAGGAGGGCTTCAATGGGTCTTTGTCCTTTATTGGGATCACCGTGATGATTGCTGTTGAGGAAAAACTCTGGTAGGGTATGCGGATCCACTGCCTGATCCATCACCTTTATAAAAAAGAGGCATTAAGAGATCTTTGAACTCTTTATAAAATTCCACATGGAAACCATACTTACCCAGAGATTTATTAGCCTGCAGAAAGTGCTTATCTAAATACTTCTTAGATATGTCTGTGTCACTGCCGCCACATCCCAATTAGAGAGTGCATTCCCGAATTTAGTCACTCTCTGGGTGAAAAGATACATCCTCCCATCTCATCTAAATTTCATAACCCTACCTTAAACCTCGATGCACATATCATTGCTGAAGGGCAAGTTTTCTCACCATCTACCTGATTGATACTACTCAGTTTTGTATACATGTCCATCCTTAGCCTCCTCCACTCTGAAGAAAATAAACCCAGCCCAGTAAGTCTTTCCTCAGATCCAGCTGAAACATTCCATCCCAGGTAACATCCTGGTGAATCTCCTCTCCAGTGCAAACACCTCATTCTTATAGTTACACTAGAGATAGAATCATGTGTGTATGGTTGCCACATCAATGTTTCTGTTAAATTGAACTACAACCACTTTGCTCTTATATTCTGTGTCCTACCTAATGTAGGCAAATATCCAGTTTGTCTTCTCAACAGTGCTGTGCTTTTGGGGATACTGGACTTGAACATCAAGATCCCTTTTCCCTTATTACATCCGAGGTACCATGCCTTGTGTATATCTTGGCCTTTCGTCCTGATAAATGATTTTTCCTCACATTTTTCATGCATTTCTCTGTCCTTACCAGTGAATCAATACCATTCTATAGCTGAAAACAATTTATCCTTATTAAAAACACAAATTTTCATCTCATCTGTGAACGAATCATATCTCCTATATTTAACCAGTTTGTTATGGAATATAGCAACAGCCAGAGTCCCAGCCCTGTGGTCCCCAGCAAAGATCACAGGCTTCCAGCTGCAACAAGAACGCTTGGCCATCGCTATCTACCTTCTCTCAGTCAGCTAAACTGTTTTAAACTATAGACACCGAGAAATACAAAATGCATAATTTTAGTTGAAGTCATTTTTATCTCATCATGTGAAGCATAATGATTAATTTGAGAGAAACGGCTCTCTTCAAACAAGAGATGGAAAAATGTGAATGTGAACAACTGTGAGGGGAATAGTCTGGATTTTAATGATGCCATATGGCTTCTAATTAAGGTCAGAGCAGAAACAAAATTCACTGCTACTTTCTGTGATCTGCTTTTCAATGCCTGCTGCTGCAGACTCTGCTCAGTTACTGAGTTAAAGCAATACCACTCCAATTAGTGATTGATAGCAGAAGGTGCACTCTCATTACACAGAGGACATGTACAGAATGGAGCAGGTTTAAGACCTACAAAACGAAAACAAGCAAAAAAAAAATACTGGCAAATTTTGCACAGATCAGCTGTCATTCAGTAGATCGTGTCTTGCTTCTGTACCATAGTTGTGGGTTTAAGTCCCATTTCAGGTGCTAGAGCGCAAGTTTTTTTATGAAACTTCTGTTCAGTACCTCATCTGTTGTATTATTTTGTATTAGACACACCAAAAGATCCCATAGAAATCTAATTGTTTCTGCATTACCAAGGCTGCAGAATGTACTGTATATTACCACTAGTATATGGATTTATAGGGCACATTATAATCTTAGAGATTAGCCACAGTAACCTTATAGTAATATAAATTGGTATATAAACAAGGCAAATTGACTGAAAGAAAAACTGTTCGACACAGTAAAACTCTGATAATCTGCTATATGACTATCCAAAAATTCCTGGAGCTAGGTATCTGGCTCACCAGATGCCAGTTCCCAGACTACCTTTAAACTTGCTGGCTTGATCATTAAATTTATCCATGCTGTTTAGCACTTTAAAAGAGTAAATCAAAAGTGTATTGGCTATCTATAGGAAAAATATCTAATAGTCCAGAAAATCTGCTATTTGAATCCAAGCGGTGAGGCAATTATTTTAAAACTGCTATATTTATGTCACGAGGTTTCAAATGCCTGATCTGGGAATTTTCCAAATGTGACCTATTTTGTAATTTCATCCTTCTTTCGTTCTTCACAATAATTGTATTGTAAATGAGATCAATGAAGGATCACAATGGAAATCTCCGTCCCATTCCTGATATTTGATGAATAGGTGGAATGTTCTCGAGCAGCAAAGTAAAAATAAACTCTTTTGTTTTAATTTCATAGAAATCTTAATTAACATAGAGATTACCAAGTACAAGGCTTGGTACATTGTATGATTTCTAGCAGACAGAAAAGTTATGGTTGGGGTGGCACTGTTGGCGTGGCGGTTAGAGCACCAGCGATTGGGACTGGGATTCGAATCCCGCGCTGTCTTTGAGGAGTTTGTATGTTTTCCCTGTGTCTGCATGGGGGCTCCAGTTTCCTCCCACTGACCAAAAGGTATCGGGGTTTAGGTTAATTGGGTGTAAATGTGGTGGCACAGACTCGTGGACTCAAATGGCCTGTTCCCATGTTGTACATCTAAATTTAAATTTACTTTTCTTCCAGTACTCCACTATTAAATTCTAAGACTTGCTACAGATCAGAGCTTATGATCAGACCATGGCATAAGTACTCTGGCTCAAAATCTGGTGAAAAATGCAATTCTTCCTCATACAGCTTCCAAACCTTCTCAATCAGCTAAAAGGAGAGAAGGGAATTTTTAAAAAAATCTTCATTTATCCAAATTCAAAAATCCAATATTAGAGCCAGTATTTGTAGTTGGGCTTGTTTGGCTTCTCTTCAACTATCATGCCTCCACCTCTTCTTCAGTAGGCCTTTCAGTTTTGAGCAAGGGCTTACATCCTCTGCAGTTCTGTGCATTGTGAAGTGATTGATGAGAGGAACATAGAACTTGCAGACTCCTCCATATTGTGGCAGCCGGTATCCAAGACAGTTGAATTGTAGACATAATGGTTGAATCATGGCTTCACGTGCCATTGTGAAGCAAGTAAAGATGATTTCTGCAGGCAGCTCAACTGAGGAAGTCAAAAGAATTAATGTGGTCAAAACAGGCATGTATAGTGATGGGTCCTGGTCATTGAATTTCTCTTGACATTGTCATGATTCAGGATGCAACTGCTACTCCTTAACATTAATGGTTGAAGATTCTGGAATTCTTGATCAATTTGGGAGTACCTTCACCATGTAGAATTCACGAAAGCAGACAATTAAAATATTCTCAAAGGAATAGAACTGACCTTGTTCTTGTATGAATGCTCATGTCAAAAATAATTAATTTTTAAATAATCTAATAAAGGTACTTTGCTGATTTTCTTATGTTGGTAATAATAGTTATATTTATGTTAGTGATTACCAAATCTTTTCAATGAAACCCCTGATTGTTGACTCGCACAAATGTACATCTTAACACACCTGATTATATTTCAAACTGCTCTTTTTTTAAGAGTTGGAGCTTTCTAGAATACTAGCACCCGTAAAACTAGGGCGTACAGTGTATTTTTTAATTTACTTTTTATTTGTTTGGTATGTATTCAAACTGTAAAACCTCAACATTTTATTAGGGCATTGCAGAGCCCCTGCAATCTTTGGTTACCATTTCTGTCTCTACCCTGCCCTACCCTCACCCACCCCATCCAACCATCATACATCCACTAATTGAAGTCAAAAAATTTATTTCACAATGCCAATCAGTGATGTGCAACAATATTCAAGTGTATTGGAAAACAGCCACAGATCCAAACAACTCAGATACAAATTAAAGTGAGATTTCCGACCTGAGATGTTCCAAATTGCCAGTTTCAACCCCAGAAAAAAAGGACATGATATTATCTGGTATTGTCAGTGATATCTCTCCAGATAGTCTTCAAATGTAGTAATAAGAATTAACAAATTGAACCATCCAGTTGCCAATAAATAACAGATGGTACCTGCCTAACATCAGGTACTGACAGTCAGAATTCTCCAGGTGCCTCAATAATATCACAATCTCAGTACCAGCTTGTATTAGCAATTGGAATCTTGCAGATATGATTGGATATTTCGCTAATCTATGTAATTATAAAAATGTCACTACACTAAAGCTAATCCTCCATTGCAATAAATTTCAAGTGTTCAATGCAATGTGGAATTAAACTATTGAAAGTACAAATGTAAATTGTATGAGGATCGAATTAAGCTTCGTCATGCATGCATGCCAAAAATGGCTGGAACCAGATTTAGACTCCCAGTTCGCCCTGTACTCAAAAAAACACGGAACAGAGGTGTAGCGATTTTAATTCATAAGAAATTACCGTTTGAATTGGAATCATTTGAAGGAAATGCTGGGAGGGTTTTGATGGTTAATTGTAAAATTTTTGATGAATCGTGGACTTTGTTAAATATTTATGCACCTAATGTAGATGATTAACGGTTTATGTTGGAGGCTTTTTTTATTGCTTAATAATTTTGGTCGTGGGAGATTTTAACTGTGTTTTGGATCCTTTATTGGATAGATCTCCGAAAAGTATAAGGAAATCAAAGGTAGAAACACAAATATGAGCTTTGATGAAGGATTTGAATTTGGTTAATGTTTGGAGGAGAGTAAACCCTACAGAGAAAGACTTTTCTTTTTATTCCTCTAGAAATGATTCCTTTTCTAGAATAGATTTTTTTTTTGGTTTCAGCACATCTGCAAGGTAGAGTATTACAGGTTGAATATAAAAGTTGGGTTATATCAGATCATTCTATGTTATTTTTTTCCTATGTAGGTTCAGAAGTTGTTCAATCATCTTACAGATGGAGGTTTAATACAATGCTATTGAAGAAACCAGAGTTTATTACTTTTGTTAAGGAACAGATTACTTTGTTTTTGGCTAGAATATCAATTCAGTATGAAGTAATTTTGTATTGTGGGATGCTTTGAAAGCATATTTATGAGAGCAAATTATTAGTTACACTATGAAATTTAAAAAGCAATATGCGGTGGAAAGCTTAATATTAGAGAAACAAATTGCTGAATTTGAAAAAGCATTTCAGAAAAATGCTACAGAAGACAAAAAAGCTGCTTTAATGAAGTTGAAATTACATTATAATACTTTACAAACTTATCAGTATGAGCATCTACTTCATCGATCTAAGTTACGTTATTACGAACTGGGTGAGCAAGCTCATAAGGTATTAGCATGGCAGTTAAAAACAGAACAGACATCACGAATTATTAATTGTGTGAAAAAGAATTCAATAGTTACCTATAGACCTCAGGAAACTAATGATCAGTTTTATTCATTTTATCAAAAATTATATACTTCTGAGGGAAAGCAGGACGCTGGTTCTTTCAAATCCTATTTATCTAAATTCAACTTACCTGTTTTAGGGGAGGATGAGGTTAAAGAATTGGAAGCTCCATTTATGGATTTTGAGATTAAAGAGGCTATACAAGAGATGCCAAATGGAAAGTCGCCAGGAGAAGTTGGACTTTCTGTTGAATTTTATAAAGTATTTTATAAAGATTTATCCTCTATATTTGGAGATGTGTTGCAGCGAGTAACAGAGGAGCAGTTGTTACCGGAATCTTGTTCAAGTGCTATAATTACTGTGATTCCTAAGAAAGATAGGGATCCATTGAAAGTATCTTCATATAGACTTATTTCTTTATGAAATGTAGATTATAAAGTTAGAGCGAAGGTGTTAGCGAATAGACTTGCCAAATATTTACCTCAGTTGATATATATAGATCAAACAGGTTTTATTAAAAATAGAAATGCGTCTGATAATATTTTTAGATTGATAACATTAGTCAATGCATTTAGACAGCAACCCAACCATCCAATGGTGGTTCCGCGGGATGCAGAAAAAGCCTTTGATAGGGTCGAGTGGAATTTTTTGTTTAAGATGTTAGAGAAGTTTAATTTTGGCCCTTATTTTATAGACTGGGTTAAGGCCTTATATACAAACCCAAATGCTAGGGTGGTGACAAATGGTTAAATTTCTTTATCATTTAACTTAACGCGTTCGACTCAGCAAGGTTGTCCATTGTCACCAGCCTTATTTGCAAATGCTATTGAACCATTAGCTCAGATAATAAGACAGAATGATAAGATTAAAGGAAAGAAAAGAGTGGAGGATGAATATAAGATTAATTTATTTGCGGACGATGTGCTGGTATATTGGACAGAACCGGAACAGTCTTTGAAATATTTACAAGATTGTTTGTTAAAATTTGGAGAGTTATCTGGATATAGAGTAAATTGAGATAAGAGTGAAATATTGCCAGTTGGGGATGGAGATTATTCAGAATATAAAAGTATTATAAAATTGAAGTGGTCAGATAGAATTAAATAATTGGGAGTGGTAGTAAATGCAGACTACCAGTCTTTATATAAATTGAATTATGTCCTTTTATTAAAAAGGATTAAAACAGATTTAATTATATGGAAAGATTTGCCTTTAACATTAATTGGTTAAGTAAATTGTGTTAAAATGAATAATTTTCCTCGAATTCAATATTTGTTTCAGTCTATACCATATTTACTTTCAAAGGGTATTTTTCAGGACCTGAATAGGGCAGTGTGGGAGTTTTTATGGAAAGGAAAATTAGCTCAAGTAGCTTTACATAAACTTACATGGAAATATGATTTAGGTGGATTGCAGTTACCTCACTTTCAAAATTATTATGATGCAGCTCAGTTGAAATTTGTTAGCTGATTGATGATGTGGACCAACCTCCAAGTTGGGCAAAGGTGGAAATGGCTTGTTTATCTGAAGTTGAGATACATCAGTTTATATTTAAATGTGGATTTATTGCGGGAATGTAATATGCTGGTATTAAAACATTTGTTAAGGATATGGGTTAAAAGAAATAGGGTTTTAGGATCAAAGGGTAAATTACTAATTCAAACTCCGTTATATCATAACCATCTTATTCCTTTTTCAATGTTCAATAATCATTTAAAGAGATGGTATTCTCAGGGCATAAATATAATTCAGGACTGTTTTGAAGAGGGCCTTTTATTCTTTTATTTTTCTTTCTTTTATTCAATTGAGGGAGAAATTTGATATATCTGTAAATTCTCTGTTTGTGTATTATCAACTCAAAGCTTTGATAAAAGATAATTATGGTAAAGAGATGAATTTACCCATGTTGAAGAAATTTGAGTCTTTGATTTCTTCTGTACCTAAGAAAGGTTATATTTCAGATATGTACCAATTGTTACATGATAGTATAGATAAACCAGAATGGGAGAAATCAAGGCTTAAATGGGAAAGTGATTTAACCTATATTTTTCCGGAAGATAATTGGGAAGTTATGTGTGTTCTGATAGTGTAACTAAAGTGACGAATGTACATTACGGAATGGTTCATTATAATTTTTTACATCAGTTATATTTGACTCCAGAGAAATTGAAAAAATATGGATTCAGTAATTCGGATTCTTGTTTTAGATGTGGACTATGTACTGGAACTTTTTTACATGCTATTTCGTCTTGTTTTAAAGTACAACCATTTTGGGAAGGAATTAGATTGGTTTTGGAAAACTTATTTAAGATTAAATTACCATTAGACCCATCAATATTTTTGTTGGGATATATGGTTTCTTTGAAAGAACTAGGGTTGGATAAATTTCAAATTGCATTTGTACGTTTAGTGTTATCTGTAGCACGAAAATGTGTACCTAGTACTTGGAAGGATAATGTGGAAGTTAATATAACACGCTGGCATAATGAGTTGAGAAATTGTCTTATTATGGAAATAATCACATGTAATTTGCACAATAATTATTCATTTTTTGTTAAAATGTGGTCTTGTTTGGAGTATATGAATTCAGAAATACTTTGAAATATTCTTTATAATCACTGTATTATCTTTATATTTGGCTTCCCTTAAGGGGGCTGGCTGAAAGGGTGGGAGGGTGGTCGGGGTTTTTATTTTTTGGGGTTTTTTTTAATATATACAAAAAAATTGCTTCTTTTTCTATTATATTTGATTGTAAGTTGTCTAAATTCTTTTAAATAATGTTTTTTTTTAAAAGAAACACGGAACAGTTGAGCAGGGGAAATGTCAAAGAGCAATTCAGTGGCCCATCCCTTCGTCCTTTGTCATATTCTTCCCATTTTATTCTTTAAGTAGTCAAACTCATGAAGTATTGTCGATTTAATCTTCTAATCTTTCGTTTGCATTCATTATAGCTTACTCTCAATACACCCTTTAGTCATAATATTAAAGCACTTGTTGGAATCTTCCTTAACAGATGACGGCACTAAAACAAAATGGCATGCCATGGATCATCTCAAAATAAACACTGAAACTTGGCAACAAGAATATTACCATCAAGTATTAGAGAATCATATAGCAGCATTGAGAAATCAAGCTGCTTTTCTCCTAGCTACCTTCAATCAGAGCAAAGATAAAGTTCTATTGGTCCTTACTTTTCACCCTACCAGCCTCTCCTACATAGCAAGTGCAAGAATAAGATTACCAGTATATAAATATGAAAGATGTGAAAAGACATTGAACGGTTTTCCTTTGTACATAGTTTTTATTGTGAATAAAGTTTATTTTGGAGGAAAATAACATATTGGAAAAGGAATAGATTGTACCTAGATCATTGATTTCATTCATACAAGCCAGCATCTGATGGAAGTAGACTGCAAATCTTAAGAAAATAGTTAGGAGGGCAAACAGGAAACATTGTGCTAGCCAATAGAATGAGAGAAAATTCCAAAACCTTTGCAAATATGCTATAAGCAAGAAAGTAGTTAAGAAAAGAGTAAATGTCAATCTTTTTCCAAGAGCAGAGAAATCTAAAACTAGAGGACACAGGTTTAAGGTGAGGGAAGAAAATATTTAAAGTAGATCTGACAGCTACTTTTTCCCATACAGAGGGTGATGGATATATGGAACAAGTTACCAGAGGAGGTAATAGAGCTAAGTACAATCACAGCATTTAAAAAGCATTTGGATAGGTATATGGATAGGAGAGGGATATAAGGATATGAAAATATTGGATTAGCGTAGATAAGCTTCTCAGTCTAGATGGACAAAGTGGACTGAATTGCCCACGAAATAAAGAAGGACTGATTATGGCCAACAAGAAGCTAAGTAGAATATCTAAACCAATTATCTTAGTCTCCAACTACACTTTAAATATTGCACAGTATTAAAATCTCAACCATATGTATTTGATTTAAGCAGTTAATCTAGACCAATGATCCTCAACCTTTTTTTTCCCACATACCACCTTAAATAATCCCTTACTAACCTTAGATGCCATGGATGCCGTGGGTGCTCTGTGGTTGGAAAGGAATTACTTAAGGTGGTATGTGAATGGAAAGAATGAGATTTGAGACAAGGATCTAGACCTTACAGGATTCTTAATGATAATCAAATCACTTCTCACTATTGTTCTATGGAGAACAATCGCAGCTTCTGCAATCTATCTCTGCAGTTTTAGGCCTCTACGTCCTTCCTGTAGCACAGTAATCAAAATTCATCTCAATACTCTAGTTGCAGTTAGGTTAATAATTCAACATGGCTCCTTTGTTTTTGTACATTGTGCTTCTTTTTAAAAAAAATAATGTCCAAAATACCAGATGCTTTAAAAGTACTTTTTCAACTTGTCTCACCATCTTGAAAGATTTTTGTAAATGTAGACTAAATATCTTTATTTCTGCAACCCGTTTACATGTGCTCTTTCCATTGTTTTGACTTTCCTAATTCTTTCTACCTTATTTCAGAGAAATACAGAGTGATGGATTAATGCATCTACCAAGTCTCTACTTATTCCTTCTGTCTGTACTAATGAGTCCTAACTGGTTGTCCTCAGTAAACAAAATAAAATCATGCAAGATATGCTAGCTTCCTTGCCATAGGGCCCCCACCCACAACTCTTTCAAGGGAGTGGCCCATAATTCCATCAGGCATCTTCGAGAAGGTGAGAATATGTATCTTACCAAATGTGAACAAGTGACATTATTATTCAGAAAGACAACATGATGAACAGATTAGAAGAGGTGCTTAATCTAGAAGAACTGTTTTATCTCCAGATAATGTGGATGAAAAAGATAAAAGATTGCATTTCCGGCAAACAGTAGTTGGAATGGACAGAGGAGCAGATAATGGAAGTTGATGGGAGCAAGCAATTCTTAAAAATGCTGGAAGGGGTTGAGAGGGAAGGTTGACATTGGTGGTGCCATCCTATTGGAGCTGGCAGAAATTACAAAGCATGATGCAGAACTTCCCAAGTTTTCACAAAGGGCCCTGAGCCAGAAACATTAAACTTTCCACAGATGCTGTTACCCTGCTAAATGCTTCCAAGGTTTTCTGTTTGAATTTCAGGTTTCCAGCATGTGCAGTTTGTTTTATTTTCAAATAAGCAATTTTTGCCTTAATATTCTTTCATTCCAAAATGTATATTCTTATCTTTAAAAGGAAAGATAAAAAGCAATGTAGCAGGAACATGGTTGGAAAGTAACCTCAGAAGGCAAGAGGTTGCATAGGAATTCAGAAGCAAGCAAGCTGTGTGAAAATCTCTTTTAAACCTCAACTCCCCCATATTTTTTTAGGGGGGGGAGTCGCATGATTTGAGAAGAATTCAATCTATCTAGTGTCATATCAAGCAATGCATTGCACTTTGTCAATAATGTTATTGCCATGTGTCATCACCAAGTTCTATACCATCCTGGCAATAGGATCCACGCCAAAAGCTAAAAGCTATTCACATCAAACAGTGTGGGTGGAACATGGTTCACTTTGTAGTGCTACTATGTACTCTGCTTTAATCATAAAGGAGAATGACTTTGAAATCGGACTCGTATTAAGATATGGGAAGATGGAATGCAGAAATTCAAAGCTGTATTATTTTAGAGAAGATTACATGCAATCTTCCAGCCTTTTAAGATCTGTGCTAACCTTCTTCCTTAAAATGAAAATGATCAGATAAAATCTGTTGAGTTCCAGTGTGTTTGGGAGTGACGCTCCAGACAATCCACAATACTACACTCTTTCTCTTTCTCTTTTTCTTTTTTTTGTATACTATATATAATTCTTTATATACATGTATATTATTTTTATAAGGGGGAGGGGGTGAGGGGTTGGGACAGAGAGGGAAGGGGAGAGGTTATAACTATCATTTAAGGAATGAACATTTCTTTAATTTTAAGCACTCATTTTATTGTATAATGATTAATTAATTACATGTATGGAAATATTTTTTTTTAAATATTCAGAAAAATCATAAAGGAGTACATTTGTTGGATAATCTATTTAAAAAAAAATAGCTGTGTTTCTTCTAATAGCTGCAGTAGCACATGGGTCCAGGACATAAAAATATACAAAGCATTTATTGTTTTATAGTTACACAGGAGTAAATCAGTGTAAATAAAGAAACAGCGGTGAAATAAGGAATAGTGCTTGTGAACTTTAGTGGATTTGCCTTTCGTCAATTGGGATGCTTTATTAGTCTGACCTAAAAGTGACTGGCACAATGTAATATTTTCAAAACTGATGAATTCTATATTCTCAAATTATTTTCTCTGAAGAAGCATTCCTGTGAATGGTCTTGCTGTAATATTGAGACTGCAGCTCTTATTCAGAAATCATTTGCTGGAGCAATGCCTCACATTGACTCGCATCTTCACTGTCCACTTTCAAGATGTAATTGTTTGTGCATCATAATTTAAATCTATCTGTTTCTGATATAACACGTAAAGACTGTGGCAATTTACAGACTATGAACCATGCCTAAGAAGGCTAACATCGAGTTTACTGAAAGCAAACTTCTTTTAAACTCTCATGACCAAAAACTATTTTACAAGAAAATTGTAAGACTAAACAAAAAGATTAAAAAATTGCAATTCACTATAACCAGAAAAAGATTTGCTATTTTAATTATTATCACTTTTCCAAGTTTCCTAACATCATACATCATTGAGCTGTTTAGGATTTTTTGGAGATTTTTGGAGATTGTTGAATTGGCCTCTGGACACTATTCTACCTAACTGTGCATCTCTGTTAGAATATCTTGTGCAGTACCACCTACGAACACAATTGACTTTTGGGAGAAAAACATATAAAAGTATGCCAGTTTACTCCCCCTCACCTTGTTGGAAAATAAACAATAGAGAAGCATATTGAGTAGTGAAAACTCTTATTAATTTGATTTCCAATTTTAGCCCAGTATTTAATGCCAATTTTCTTAAAAGGCATTGAAACCAGCCTTAGCCTTAGAAACCAATAAAGACTGAATGAGTTGCCCACCAACTAACAGACCAAGGAAACTGCCACATTGGACTACATTGCATACTAAGTTGTAAAATCATTCTGTAACAGTTAAGCATTCTCATAACCAACACCTCCAGCCGAAGTGTTGAATGCCGGAGAACAATTAAGCAGCTAACATATCTAATAATATATTTATTTCACCAATAGAGAAACCCAGTCCAAAAGTACTGAAGAAAAGGCTGTAAATCTTTGCTCAGCCAAAAGGGTTGAAGAGACTCCAAATGCTGAAAGATTTTTGATAGAGTGGAGTGGAACCATTTATTGGAAATATTAAGGAGATGTAATTTTGATATGGGCTTTATTATCATGGATTAAATTGATTTATAGTACCCCCCTTAGCTATGGTGGTTACTAATCCTCCTTATTTAGGGGAACTAGACAGGGATGCCCACTTAGCCCCTTGCTATTTGATCTAGCTTTAGAACCTCTGGCAATAGATTCAAGGGATTGTCTGAAACACAGTAACTCCTAAAGTTTCCTTGTCTGCAGATGACCTATTAGTTTATATTTCAGATCCAGAAAGATCTATCCGTTTTCTCATTTCAGCTCTTTCTCTAGGTATAAATTAAACCTTCATAAAAGTGAACTTTTTCTGATTAATATGCAGGTCCCCATCTGCACTCAAGTTTCATTAAAAATTGGCAGAGATAATTTCACATATTTAGGGATTAAAATTATTAAACGATTTAAAGATTTATATAAACTCAATTTTTCTCCTCTATTCAAATATGTGAGATTATCTTTTTCTAGATGGTCTCCTTTATCATTTTCTTTAATAGGTCATGTTAATGAAGATAAAATGATAATATTACCTAAGTTTTAATATCTATATCAAGCGATTCCAGTTTTCATTCCAAAGTCTTTTTTTGATAATATTGACTCAAAATTTTCTTTCTTTATTTGGAAGGACAAAAGCTCTAGAATTAGTAAATTTAATTTACAAAAAAATTGAAAAAAGTTGGAGGTATGGCCTTGCCTAATTTTAGATTTTATTACTGGGCTGCTAATATTCGTTATCTATTTTTTTGGATTTTTTATTCTGACAAATTGGATTGATCATCCATTATGGACAAATTTAGAATTTAAATCTATGAAGCAGTATTCAGTGGCCTCTTTATTGGGGGCCTCACTTCCATTTAGTTTTTCCAAGATCAATAAGGATATATCTAATCCAATACTCAGACATATATTGTGAATCTTGTTCCAATTTTGGATTTTTAAAATTTATAATATGTTACCATTACCATTACTATTATTGAGACCCTGACCATCAACATCCTGAGGGTCATGTAATGGATTTGTGTTCATCTTTAGTTTAATGTTAAACTATATTTCACAAATATATATTTCTTAGCAAAGTTAGTTTGAGGGCTGGACAGGGACACACACAGGTCATATCACATTTACAATACACTCAGAAGTGAGGTCATTTTTGGAGTTGAAGTGTCTTGAAAAGGCAGAGCTATAGAAGAATTGAAGTGATCTTAATTGAAAACTCAAGTACTATGTGTGGTTCTTAAAAGCATTTTTGTTTACATTCAACATTATGCTGGCAGCTGTTTTCAAAACTCAGGTACCATTTGAGTAATTCAGAGTCATCTACCTATAGTTTTAGATTAAGATGAGGTCAGATGTTTTTGAAGAAATGAAACTGAATCAGTGATGATGTCATGTCACATGATTTTGAGAAAGGATATTACTGAAGAAATCAGATATTTTAAGTTAGTTGGAAGAAACTGTAACTCCTATGAATACAGGATTGCTTTCTCTGTCAAGTGAAGAAGTAAAATTCCAAAATCCTTTGAAAAGGATCTGTGTTCTTCTTAGTAAAAGAAGGAACAGCCAGTGGTATTTTTTAAAAAGCCACTCTGACTGCACTTTTAAGAAAAGAGAGGCCACCTCATTTATGTCAAGAGGAATGATCACTGCTTATTAAGAAGTTTGAAGTCATCACGAAAGATACAGACTCCGTAACTCCTCAGGAAAATAAGATTTTGTGGAAAATCACTTGTATGGAGGATTGAAGAATTTTATTTGTATGAAGGAACAATGTTTTTAAAACAACTCAACAGAAGAAATTTGTGAGTTTTAAATAATTCTGATAATTTGATGTTTCAAAATACTTCATTATTGTTTTTGAGGAACAATTTAAAGAAATCTAATGCTTCACTCTTGCTTCATAACTACTTCTGAATCACAATTTAAAAAGATCCTCAAGTTCAACAAGATGTTTGAAATTACTTTAAAATTGACTTTTTCAGAATCAAGCTTAAACTGTAATGGTTTGCGTTTTCACACACACACACATATGCATTTGCACATAGTGACGTTTAAGAGTTAAGTAAAAAGTATTATATTATTAATTATCATATTATTCAACATGCCTAAGTGTTGGCTTTAATTACTACTGGGAATGTTGGCCAGTAGAAACTTTCTTAAAACCCAAATTTTAAAAATTAATTAAACTCAAATAAAGCATTTAATCTCTACATTGTAATAAGTGTATAGAAAAAATGTACCCAGAAAATTGTCATTCCCTAAATTTTCCAATGTAATTGCATAAACAATTTAATATGGACATACATTGTTTTAAATAACTTATTGAGATGTTGTGTTTGGAAAAAGAACCTCCTATCAACGTTTGTGGGAGAGAGAGCAATGTTTGGGGATCACTCATCTCTTGCCATCCATCCTGCAAAGCCAGGGCAAAGCTGTGATCTACAGGATTCCATTACTATTCTTTCCTTATTCTTTGCCAGAATACCTATATCTCTCAGATTCTGAAGGCACTATCTATTTATTTTACAGATCTACGTCTTGTTGATACCATGCACCGACTCGCATAGGCAATGCCCCAATTCACATTTGCCTGTTTCTGTGGACTCCATGGCCTCTGCAATTCAAAAGAAAAGAAGGAAAAACATGGCTCGGAACGGGAAACATCTGTGTAAAAATGGACTGAGGATTATGGTATACTCAGCCTTCCCCCACTCTACAAGGTGGGGCAATTGTATCTCTAAGAATCCAACGTGATGCTCTTACCCCAAAAGAATATACAAATCATCAAGGGTACAAGATTGTCAAATGCAGTCCATGCCCATCAAGAGAGAAAAACCTTTGTCCTGCAGACCAATCTGAGGTTGCATTAAATGTCTACTTTGCATTAGCAACTTCAAGGAAATGGGTCAAGCTACAAGTTCTATCTTGATTACAGGATTTACAGCTCAACAAAAGTGGCGCCACACATTTTATTCAAAGTTGTTTCACCACTTTCTCTCATTCTATTGATCCATGTATTTATAAGAGACAATGCAAGATATCCAAAATGTTTTGCATAGAATACAGGCTCTGCTGAACTTTCAATTGCATTTTAAAAACCCTCTTAGTATTAAGGGTGAGAAGTTGACCGAGGCCGTGGTGAGGAAGATAATGTTGTTGTACTGGTAATCCAGAGGTCTAGTAATGTTCTGGATACATCATAATAATTTGAAAAATATATACTCAGATAATTCAACAAAATCTGGAATAAATGTCATCCATAGTGACCACCATGAAACTACCAGAATGTTGTAAAAATCCTTCCAATTCATAATGTCTTTTAAGATAAAAAAAATTGTGGCTTATATGATTGGGGGGGGGGGGGGGGGAGTGATTGACTCTTAACTCCTTTTTAAGCTAAGCCAAATGAGTGTACCTAATTTGTTTTGTGATAGGGGAAAAAAATTGTTGTACCTAGCCAGCAAAGCTGACTTTTAGCAATTAATCAGTTAGGCAGCTGTTAGTCAACACCTTGAAGGAAACCAATATGGTGGTAGTAGTGATATTCAGTCACCACCAAAATAGAATTGTAGGTGTGCTTTATCACTTGGAGACGAAGACCTACGACAGAGAATTGTATATGATTATAATGAAACAGCAAGGCAGTAATGTTAGGAGGTTCCCTTCATGCAGCCACTGAAAATTCATAAATAAAGTGAAATCGTTTTCGTTAATTTCTTGCCTTTTTTACTACTTGTAGAGTGTCCAGATTAACCTTTGATTCCAAAAGCTTTGTCAAGTTTATTGGATGTGCACCATTAAATATTTAAGTCGACTATTTTTACAATGATGCATGAGGCGTCGATGCAATCTTGAGGTTCAAATGATGTTTATATCGCTCAAGCGCCACCTCTTACAAGGATATCCGATATAATTCCAACTGACACAACCACCCATAGTCTATCCCATCTTTGAATACACTAAGTTTTAATTCAACTGTGCATTATCTCTTCAAGTCAGCTCGGACAAGTTATAGCAATGATACACTGCAGTTCTCCTGTTTCCTCGTCCCACCAACATCTGGTTTATGAAATGTATAGAAAATAAGTTTTGCAGGCAAGCTGATTTTTAAGATTGTAAACAGATTCACTAATCAGAATTTGCCAGATTTGGTGAATATCATTTGCTGGTGGAGCTGTAGGGCATTTCTAATAGCAGCATGCTGAGTAAGTAGTCAAGTTCAATCATGCTAATTTAAGTGAATGGACTTTCTTCGGCAAGGATAGAATTTTAAATATCTTAGATAATATTTTTAGAAGTATAATTACCTTAGAGTTAGATAAGAAAGAAGCTTAATGAAGCACAAATACTGGCAAAGATCAGTTACATCAAATGGCTTATTTTTGTGATGTAATTCTGTAATTTGAGGTCATACAGAACAAAATAATCCAAGAAATAAGGCATCCCCCAAAAGGAAACACTTACTGTTACATTCATTTAATATTTCTGGGATTATTACTTTAGTGTGGGTAAAACCTTTACCCTCCCCTTTTTCCCACTATTCCTCTCCATTTCCATTCCTGGGAGCACTCATAGGTCCCAGTTCTCCTTAAGTATTTATCCAATTGTCCATTAATTTTAGGGAAGTCTGAATGGTCAACAAAGAGATTTTGATATTTGAAAGATGTTCAGTTTTTCATTTCAATACAATTGCTGCTCAAAGTCATTTGACAATAAGTGGAATAAAGCCGAATCCAAATCTCCTCATGCAGTAGGGAATACCTCAGAAAGATTGCTCAGACATTTAAGGGATTTATTACAAAAAAACTTGCAACTCACTATGTAAAGATGAAAGCATTCCATTAACATTATTTCTTTAATTTCCCAGCTGCAAGAGTTGGCAAGTGTGAATCTTGCCTTTTTCCCCCAAATGCATCAAGGCTAACTGAATGCATCAATTAGTATTACTCAGATAAAGATAAATAAGAGCTGCATTAATTGTCATGTCTTAAAAATAAAACATCTGTCACACTAGGAAAACTACACTGCACACATTAGCAGGTGGGATATAGTAGCAAAAGAGCAAAATAAAACTAAGCTGTACAGTTCCACCATTTTAACAATTCTTTACCACATCCAGTTTTCTGCTCAGACCATCATTCCTTGACTTGCACAGTCCACCAAAATCGAATAATGAACATCCAGAATTCCAAGAGGCTGAGAATGTCAAAGATTCATAATGAGTGAAAAATTTAACTCCAACGTGACCATAAATGGGTGACTGTTTAACCCAAGTCTCATTCCTTATTCCAGAATTCCCAGTCAAAATAAAGTCCAGTATGTTATTCTCTCACAAGACTTTATCTGCTTGACTGAGATAACCTCTCTGTCTTCTAAACATATTTCTCTCTCTACTCCTGCCCCCACCTTGAATGCAAATTACATAATTCCTTGGACAAAGACTAAAATTATATACTTCAGATGTGTTTGCCCAATTTCTGAAAGACTCATTATATTCCAATTCTATTAAAATGAGAGTCAAAATATATTTGCATTCCTAATTGCTGCAATGAACTTTCAGCAATTTAAGTACCAGTTCCTCCAAATCATTCAGTACACTAACATTTCTCACCATTTGTAAAAAAAGTATCCTGCTTTGCTATTCTTCCAACCAAATTAAATAACTTCACATTATATTTCATCTGCTAGTTTCTCACCTAATCGCCTAAACTGTTAATATCTTTCTTCATTCTCATAGCTTACATCCCCAAGAGACCATATTTTCAAGCAACTCATGGATAATGTACACAGCAATGGGATCATACCTCACACTGTAACAACCTGACATCCTGTGGATGGGGGGGGGGGAAGAGAGTGAGACATTTTACACATGTTCTTAATGAAAACTCCATTCATGTGATTATGTTCTATCCGAATTCTTAGCTCAACTTTCATCTGGTACCTTATTACAATCCTTTCTGAAAATTCAAGGATACCACATTCACTGACATCTTATCTACCTGGCTACATCAAAAAAAATACCAAAATGATTACTGGTTCATTAAACCATGTTGTCTCTGCCCACTCACAGGATTTATTATCCAAATACCAAATTACCAAGTCCTGACTGATAGATTCCAATACTTTGCAAACTTGCAATATCAGGCTAAGTAATCTGCTCGTCCACATTTTCCATGTCCATTTTTTTAATAGTGGCAATAATGGTTGTTACATTTAAATATACTGGAGCCATTCCAGAATGTAGGAAATTTTGAAAGATCAACAACTAATGCATTCACCAGCTCTTCATACCCTGCTTTGGAACCCAGTAAATAAACCATCAAGTCCAAAGAGATGTCAGCTCTTGGCTCCGTTAATTGTCCTATACTTGTTTACTAACATTAATTGTTTTCACTTTTCCCTTTCATTATTCCCTCTGTTCCAGTTAAGTTGAATACCTTCACCAATGTTAAATGGTATCTTTTATTGCAATAAAGTAAACCAAGATTTGGAGGTGTCCCTGCTCCATGGGAAAGCAGACACATTCCAAAGGTTGCTTCTTTTTTGTTGCCTCAGGACATTTTCAAAGCAGGATTATCAGACGTGTTCTAACATGCTGGAAACATGAGACAAAATGGAGAACCTCAATCTAAAAGAGGGAAATAATGGGTAACTAGAGGAATGATCAGATTCATATTCCACAGAATGACAATCAGCCCAATTCACATGCTGATTCTAAAAGAGCTAAAAAAATTAGTCCCAATTTCTTGCTATTTCTTAACATAATATTTTCATATTTTCCACATTTTTCTGATATTTACCTTAATTACTTAATTAAAAAATACAACTAAATCTGTATCTACCCACCCCAATCAAATTCTTTATGTAGAATTTTTAGTTAACAAATTCTATATTTTTAATTTAACCAATTCTCTCAGATCAAGAAGATAATATTCAGTGTTTGGAATGTAAGATAAATGTTGCCATACTGTTGAGAATTAAATAAAGGAATTGTCACTACGCAGTTCATTATGTTACTGTGGTAGACTCAACCTTGGAATATATCAAAATTTGTATTTGCTTACAAGGAGCTAATCAGAAAAATTGCAATTGCATTTTGGTTTCCACGAATGGAAGTGGCATGGCTTTTCTAATCGGGCACCCTCAGTGACATAAAATTAAACATTTTAAACCAACAAAATTATTTTATTCTTTTTTGTAGCAATTAAAACATCATGTAGTCAACTTTTAATTAATTTTGTAAAGCATATGCAATACATGGCACCTGAATTAGCCACATAATTTTAACTAAAAGTAATGCTTTGAGATGCTGGGTCCCACAAATGTTTTCCTAAATGGTTTCCCTTTACAATAAGGACTAAAGCTGTTCAATATTAGCGATCACCAAGATCCTTGCAGCTTCCATGGTCACCAATTACATTTTCAATCTTTATGGACACTAATAAAAATGTTTGTAGTCAATATGATCATGGACTATGATGCGTGCAGTTACTAGGATTAATGCAGTATGCAACTAATTGTTACTGTATGTCTTATTTACATCATGCTTGAAGGATTAACTGAGATAGCAAAATTGCATCCAAGCTCAGGGATTAGAGATGGAAGTGTTATATCACACAAATAAATACATGTGCAACACAGCTATATGTAATAGAACATGAATGTAATTAATTACAGATGATTTTTCCTAAAAAAAAATTGTTATAACATCAGAGTTGTTAATCGTAAAGTAGAAATGTCATCCCTTACCAAGAGCAGACTGGACAACAATAAATTTACAGCTTCAACTTAATGTATGCTTTATCCAATAAAAATGATACAAGAATGATCAACTGTGACCCTGTTACTACTGTGTCTTTATATTGAACCACTCTGATCACACATGAAATTTCAATCAATGCCTTCAACTTCCCTGAATTGGGGAATTGGATAAACTTTCGGATCTCCATCCAATTGCAATGTTGGCTATTCAAATGTATACAATTTTATGAGGTTTTGTACAATCATGAAACAATTACCCAAATTCATTCCACACTATTACAGCACCAACAATCTGAGTTCAGGAGTTTGTACATTCTCCCCATGACCTACATTGGTTTTCTCTGGGTGCTCCAATTTCCTCCCATCCTCCAAAAAAAGTATGGAATTTGTAGATTAGTTGGATGTAATTGGGCGACACAGATTTCGATAGCCAGAATCGACATCTACTGTGTTGTAAATAAATTTGTAACCCATATAATTCTGTTTGCCTGCATGTAATTTTGTTTTAGTCTTGAATTTCTAATGTAATTGATGGGAGGAAATTACAAACTATTACAATTGTGAAAAATATACCCATATATTTTAATCTGCAATTAGTCCTAATTACTAATAACATACTGTAATTTAGTTGAACATATATCTGCCAGAAGACAGAATTAGATGAATTAGGATATACATTTGTATTTACATTAAGGCAGTTTAGAAGATATTCAAATTGTATTATTAGCAAAACTAAACATAGAACACAGTCCTAACAAAGGACATAGGTCGTTATGTGTAAGTTTAAAAATGTCAATGTGACAAAAGTTCAAAGTTAATTACTACAGTTCCTTGCCAGTTTCACCTTTATACTGTCAGGTCACTCGTCAGAGTGTTACTGGTACCATGTAACCCAATACTACCTGTCGGGTGGTCGGCGACTTGCTTGGTGCGGAGGGTGGTTAGACACCCTGCAGGATGAAAAACAATACCCGTCAAAGGGCAGATGAACCCTCTTGTAGGGTCAACGGCCATCTAGCAAACACATGCCATGAAGCACGGAAAGGGCATCCCTTACATTGAAGTTTAGTCTGGCCGTTCACTGCCACAGAACTTCCCCCAGCCATCTAGGATCTCACCATGCTCCTGGATTTGGGAGGGGATGTCGAGAGGGTGGGTCTGGACCTGTGCAACCCCTACTTCCCTAAATACACTCCTTTATGAGGAGTGGGACATCCACATACCAAATCCCACAAACCAACTGAAAGAAACCATTATCATTCTGTGGGATGGATAAACAGAAGATATCTTTAGATTTGAAATATTCCAAAAAGCAACCTTACTATCAAGAACTTGTACAATATTATTGGGACTCTCTGCAAATAATAATCAACTATATCCTATAATTTTGATTTCATTTGATGAACCTCTCCACTGTAGATCTCAGTCAATTTGCAGACTGTGGTGATAGTGCCCTCCTCAGGCTGGGAGAAAATCCTATATTTTTGCAAAAAACATGTTTTCTAAAGTAGAGAACTGCTCATTCATTCTAGTATAAAGAACTCTGTCTGTGCCCATGGCTCACGATTTGCCACCATATTTTAATTTTCCTTCTTACAATGAACTCCTGCAGTGTTTTACAAAACTATCAGTAGGACATACAAAGAAGGCACAAGGAAAGAACATATTGGAGAACGTCATACAATTTGAAGCCTTAAAATAACACATGCAGTATTAACACAATAAATAGACTAATAATGAGTGAATAGGATGCATGTATTTTGCATATTTTATGTCACAGGCCTTCCATAGTTACAAGATAGAGGATATGTCTGAGTAATAAAATAGCAATTGTGATAGCTATTCCTTTCATAATATCGCCAAAGTACTTCTGAGCCAATTAATTACTTATCACTGATTATCACATGGAAATACAAGTTAGACACAGTGAGGTATCGATAAACAATAGGCAAATAACAGCATAGTGGTTAGTGAGATGCTATTGCAACACCAGAGAACCAGGGTTTGAATCCAGCGATATCTGTAACTACAGGAGTTTGTATGTTTTCCCCAGGTGCTCCAGTTTCCGCCACCTTCCAAAACGTGGTGTTGTAGGTTAATTTGGGTGTAATAGGATGGCATGGGTTTAAATGGCCAGAATCAGCTTCTACTTAGGAATAAATCTTTTTTTTAATTAAATGGCCATTACCAGGGAAGTCCGCAGATACTATAACTGTAGGGCTGGAGAAACTCAGCAAATCATGCAAAATCTACAGAAGTTAGGGTAACCAATGTTTCGGGTCTGAGCCTTTGTCAGGGTATGAGCAAAAAGCAGGCAGGTATGAATAAAAAGATGGGGGAGGGAGGAAGGGAGGAGTACAGGAGAGAATGTAGAAGAGGAAAAGAACTGAAAAGTAAGAGATGGAGGGAGTAACTCTCTGAATGGAGAAGGAAAGTGGGTGCAGAGGTAGGAACAGGATAGGGGTTTAAAAGAAACTGGAGAAATTTACGTTAATGCTATCTGGATGGAGAGTAGCCAGGCAGAATATTACTTGTTCCTCCAGTTTGGGAGTAGGCTAGGTTTGGCAATGGATAGACATGTCAATGTGGTAATGGTATGTTGGAATGAAAATGGTTGGCTTGCAGCAGAGAGTAAAGGTGCTCAACGAAACAATCTCCCAGTTTGCATCCATTTTTTCTGATGTAGAGCACCAGATGCAGTAGATGAACTTTGCAGATTTACAAGCGTCACTTCACTTGAAAGGACTATTGGTGACAAGTGAGGTACTGAAGGGGCGATTAGTGGAAAGGGATAAGTGGACGAGGGAGTCCCAGAGGGAGCAGTCCCTGCGGACAGCAGAGAAGGAAAGATACGTCTGGTGCCGGGATCGTGTTGTAGATGGCAAGAATTGTGGAGGATAATGTTGAATGTGTAGGTTGATGGGATGGCAGGACAGGATAAGGGGATTCCTGTCTTAGTTGATTCTCGGGACAGAGGGAACCAGGGCAGATGTGCAAGAAATGCAGTCAGAGGTAGAGGGGATGCCACATTTGTTTGAAGGAGGGCATCTCAGATATTCTGGAATGGATGCGACAGAGTCGGAGGAATTGGGAGAAATGAAATAAAATAAAATCCTTACAGGAGACAGGGTAAAAGTAAAGGTAAAGTTCCATTATTGTCACGTAATACTACATTTACAATGTAACATACATAAAATGTTTTAATTTTTGTCTACCATAAGTCAGACAGAATCGCCACTTTGTCCTCCGTCCCTCACAGAAAGCTACAGCACATAGTGTTCCAAGGGCAGTCTCCCCTCCAAGTATTGACAAGTTCTAAGCCTGCTTAGCTTCCAAGATCAGACAATCCCAGGTATATTCAGTCTATATGAAGAGGTGTAGTCGAGGAAACTATGCGAGTTGGTGGATTTGTAGAAAATATATGTAGTTTGTTTCTTGAAATAGATACGGAGAGATCAAGAAAGGGGAGTGCTGCCAGAGATGGACCAAGTGAATTTAAGGACAGGGTGAAAGTTAGTCGCAAACTGGATAAAATTGACAAGCTCATCTTCGATGCAGGAGGCAGCACCAATGTAGTCGTCAGAGTTGAGGAGCTTTGTTCCACATAGACAACAAAGACAGGAATAGCTGAGACACATGGCTAACCTTTTGACTTGGAGAAATTGGGATGAGCCAAAGATGAAGTTACTGAGGGTGAGAAGAGGTTCTACAAGGCAGAGGAGGATGGTGATATAGGGGTCTGATTGGGTCTGTTGTTGAGAAAGAAATGATCTTTGAGACCTGTAGCATGATAAACGTCCACTTACAGACCCGAAGGGCCAAAGGTTTTATTGATCTCATGATCCAAGCATCCCTCAGCATACTGCTAGCTCAACTCCAAGGGCAGGTATGAGGGAGGAGACTAGGGCTCTCAGCCTTTATTAGGGGTCTTAAGGGGAAAGGCTCCCGGTTAAGCCTGCCCAGCTCAGTGGGAAATGAACCCGCAATACCATGCTCCACCACATTCACCCCTCCTTTTTAGATAGAGACAGTGGGGTGATGCGGGGCACTGTCTATATAGTCCATGAGTTGCACAGCAATGTTCACAGGTTTAGTCTCTCTGGTGGTTTTACCCATCTTTGGGACCTCCGCAGTCCCGTTGGCTGTGTTTCTTGCTCTGGTGGCCCAATGGCTCGGACACTGGGCTGGCTGTTGGGGGACTGAACTGTGTCAGTGTCTCTCAGGTCTGTGAGAGTGTGGTGGGGGGGGGGGGTGGGGTTAGTCAGTAACCAAGGAGGGTAACTCTCCAGTGAGGAGAAACATTCGGGGGCCATGTTGTGAGTGAGATCTCCAAGTCCACAACCCAGGTGGTCCCTAGGGCTGGCTAGTCGTTGCGCAAGGGTATCGGATGCAACACCCATGTTGGGATTGCCACTCGCACCAGGTCCTGGATAGACACTGCGTCATCCCATCCGTCTGGGTACTTTTCCAGAGCATACTGGGGATTCACATGCAGGAGGTGGACTTCCTCCAGCAGTGGGTCCACCTTGTTGGTCCTAACATGCTTCCAGAGGAGCACCAGCCCAGGGGCCGTAAGCCAAATCAGCAGCGTGTTTCCTGACGCTGACCTCCTAGGGAAGGAGAACAATCTTTCACGGGGTGTGCATTCGTAGCAGTACAATGCTTCCAGGAGTACCTCACCACTGGGACCCAGTCATCCTTTTTGCCTTTAGGGCCAAGAGGACTACCCTCCAAATAGTGCCAAATAGTCTCTATCTGGCCATTCCCTCAGGTGTTGTAGTTTGTGGTTCTACTCATTGCTATGACCCTGGAGAAGAAGTGACAAGACAGCTCCTCACTCATGAACGCTTTCCACCAGGGAGTGAATGAGATTGCAAAATACAGGGTCAGCATACCATCAGATTCCTATCCACCCAAAGGACCAGCCCTAATGGTTGATTGTATCAACTTCTACGCCAATCCCATGTATACCTACGTAGAGTACCCAGCTGGCAGGGAGGACACTGTCTCCATCAGGGACCTGGCACCCGCCGGATCAGAGGGTCCATTGCCTCGAGTGCCTTGTGAGCCATGGAGCTCAATCTCACCACCCCCAGTCAGGGCCTGGAGGAAAGTCCGGTTCAGGAGGAAAGTGCACCCCCCCTCCATTGTCGAACCAGAGACCCAGCCCGCCTCTCCTCCCTCACAAGGGGACCAGGAGACCCAAGGAGTCCAAGGCCACCAGGTGCTAAGGCACTCCACCAGGATCTCCAGACCCACAGACCGCTTAAATTTGTAAATAACTGCTTCTTTTTTACCACTTCTTTCTGAACCAATGTTCTCAGTCTTCGTCCACTGACCCTAAATTCTACAGGAAAGGGTGAATGCAGTGAACTCAGATTCACTGGTAGGGTGTTGTGCTGAAGGCTGGCCCTGCTCCGCACCCGCCCCCCCCCCATCTGCCCACATATAACCCTGATTTCCCGCCTAAACCCAGAACCCTTCTGAAGACTACTGTTGAACCTTACCCTTAGTTATAAGTTAATAACAGCATTTGTTCTCCCTCCAGTGTGAGAGCTTTTATTCATGACAGGTAGTAAACTGAATTTGGCATTGGCTTTACAGGAAAAGCCAGAGTGCTGGTGGATGATTGCCTCTCCCACTGGAGGCCAGTGACTACTAGGGGGCTGGGTCCATTATATCTGTCATCTATTTCAATGATCTGGTAAATTGGATCAGCAAATTGGACGTGTCGTGGACACTGAAGAAAGCTTTCAATGCTTACAAAGGGATCTGGACCAGCTGAAAAATTGGGATACAAAATGACAGATGGAAAAATACAGACAAGTGTGAGGTGATGCATTTTGGAATGACAAACCAAGGTGGGTCATGCATGGTAAATGTAGTACACTGAGGAGTGTGGTTAAATATAAGGATCTGGGAATGCAGATATAATTCACAGAAAGTAGTTCCACAGGTCGTAATGAGAACTTTTGGTATATTGACCTTCATACTGTAAGTCAGTGTTGAGTACATGAGTTGGGAACATTATGGCAAAGTTGTAGAAAACATTGATGAGGGCAAATTTGGAGTTTTGGTCACTTAACTACAGGAAAGATATTAATAAGTTTGAAAGAGTGCAGAGGCGATTTACTAGGATGCATCGGGACTTGTGGTACTGAGTTTACAGGTACAGGTCAAGGTTAGGGCTTTATTTCCTGAAGCATAGAAAAATGTGGGAAGATTTAATAGAGATATACAAAATTATAAGGGGTATAAATAGAGTAAATACATGTAATTTTTTTCCACTAAAATTTATGGTGATATAAACCAGGGCTCATAAGTTAAGTGCGAAGTTGGGGGGGGGAACATAAAGGAGAACTTATTCACACAGAGTGATGAGAGTGTAGAATGAATTGCCAACTGAAGTGGTGAATGCAGACTAAATTTTAGCAAACTTTGGACAGGTGCATGGATGGGATGAATATGGAGGAATATAGAACGGGTACAGGTCTGTGGTATTAAGCAGAATAAGAGTCCAGCAGACACTAGAAGGGCAAAAGGGCCTACTTCTCTGCTGTAATGTTCTATGGTTCCATGATAAGGGGGCAGGGGGAAATGACATTGGGATTCAGCTGCAGAAGCATCCAAGGTATCAGCCTGGAGAAGGCCGAGGACGGAGTGGAAACTGGCATTGGAATCAGCCAAATGCCAGATCATGGGTGGATGGGACTGGGGTAAGAACCTGTAGAACAATAGAACTCTACAGCTCAGAAAATGGGCCATTCGGCCCTTCTAGTCTGGTGAAACTTCATTCCACTAGTCCCAAGTTGCGGTCCTATGCGAGCCAGAGGCATTAGGGGCGATCTGTGGGCGGCCAGGGCCGAGTTTAGTGACGGAGGTGTCGAGGGCCAAAACATTGGAAGAATTTCACTACTCTTTCTTTCCACTGCCTTAACTATACCAAGTCAGTAGTTCACTTCATGCATTCTTAATTTTGGCTAAAGGAAGCAAGAGACCTACCTCCCTCTACCTCTCATACCTTCTGTCCTTTACCCTACCTTTTCTGGGCCCCTTGCCCATTTTTTTCCCCTTTCATACATGTTAGTTCACCTTTTATTTATCTTACTCTGAATTTGCAGATGACACAAAACTGGGTGGCGGTGTGGGGTGTGAGAAGGATGTCAGGAAAATGCAGAGGGACTTGGACAGGTTGGGGGAGTGGGCTGCTGAATGGAAGATGACGTTCAATGTAAGCAAATGTGAGGTTATCCATTTTGGGGGCAATAATAGGAAAGCTGAGTATTATTTAAATGGAGACAAGCTAGGGAGTGGGGAGGAGCAAATGGGAGTACTTGTTCACCGGTCACTGAAGGCTAGCATGCAGGTTCAGAAAGCTGTGAAGAAGGCTAATGGCATGTTGGCTTTCATAAAGAGGGGATTGGAGTATAGGAACAGAGACGCCCTTCTGCAGTTGTACAGAGCCCTGGTGAGACCCCACCTGGAGTATTGCGTCCAGTTCTGGTCTCCAATTTTGAGGAAGGACATACTAGCTATAGAGGGTGTGCAGCGCAGATTTACAAGGTTAGTTCCAGGGATGGCGGGGTTGACATATGCTGAAAGGCTAGAAAAACTGGACTTGTATCCGATGGAGTTTAGAAGGATGAGGGGGGACATGATTGAGGTATACAAAATCATCAGGGGGATAGACAGGGTGAAGTCGGATTACTTGTTCCCAATGATGGGGGAGACGAGGACTAGAGGGCATAGTTTAAGAATACAGGGTAGGCCCTTTAGGACAGAGGTGAGAAAACATTTTTTTACCCAGAGAAGTGTGAATCTGTGGAATGCTCTGCATTGTAGAGGCAGATTTGCTGATTATGTTCAAAAGAGAGTTAGATAAGACTCTCGTGGGCAAAGGAGTTAAGGGTTATGGGGATAAGGCTGGAAAGGGGTACTGATGGTAGTGATCAGCCATGATCTGTAAAATGGCGGTGCTGGCTCGACAGGCAGAAGGGCCTACTCCAGCTCCTATTGTCTATTGTCTATTGACCATTTCTACCAATAGATGTTGACTTCCTACTGAGTTCCTCTGATCATTGGCTGCTCATGAGATCTACTTTCCTGGATAAAATAATTGGGCTGTATGAAAGGGTCCAGTAATAGGGGTAATTCTGGCACATGTAGAAAAATACTGTCCAAAGGAAAATTATGCCTAACTAATATAGGGATGTACCTGATGGACTGTGTCTAAAATGTTTTGATTAGGCTGTACTGAGTTTAAAAGACCTGTTGGAAATGTAAACCAACATGGTAACATTTTTTAATATTACATATATTTTTTTTTATTTTTTTTTTTTGAGACTTCCAGCCTTCCGCCGCCTGCGGCCCCGCTGCCACCCTCGGCCGCCGCCATCATCTCCCTAATATTACATATATTAATAAAATTCCAGACTCCAGGGGACTGGCACCAGAAAATGGGGAGAGCGCACCCCTTTTGAGAAGCAGAGAAGATGCATGGTGACCGCAGCGGTGGACTGGTGAGGGTTTCGGCCGCTGAAGAACACACGGGAAACAGGCTTGTTGGTGACTTGAGCAAGGAACCTGCTGCAAGCTGCAAGCAACTGCGGTCAAGAGATTCACACCTGGGTCTGGCTCAAGGCTGGCTAAAGGACACCTGGAACCGGGATGCAAGAGGGTGCCTTCCTGGTCGTGTCAGAGGTTCAGATTTGGACCTTGGGCTGTTGATTATTTGGACTGTAAGACAGCAGGGCTGAGGCAGCGCTGGAGGCAAATTCACGGACACTTGGTGACTCTGAAGGGACTCTTTTTAGCTTGTCTTTCTCTGACTTTGAGAGACGTTTCAGCCAATTTCTGCTGATGGCGAATCTGTCTGGCTTACAGCAGATGAAAGCAAATTTTGTGTAATAATGCACTGTTTTTATTACATGACAATAAAGGAATCTTTAATCTTGAATAAATTAAAGCAGAAACACTAGAATTTTTTTTGCTTCATACCCTAATTTCAGTGAGACCTCATTTCATGATTATATTTACGACAATATTTATTAGTCTCCATAATCAATGCAACCAAGTCAGGTTTTTCAAATTTCAGATTTATTGTCAGAGTTCATATATGACATCACATACAACCCTGAGGTTCTTTCACCTGCGGGCCAGGCAGAATTACCATTTATGATCTGTTCAAAAAAATTCTGACTCAACGTATACATGTAAACGAATAAAGAAATGTAAACAAACTGCCTGTACAATACAGAGGAGAGAAAAAAAATCATTAAAGTGTTGAATGTGATGGTGAAGAGGTAGTAGTTGTTCCTGAACCTGGTGGTGTGAGTCTTGTGGCCCCCATACCTCTTTCTTCATGGTAGTAGTGAGAACAGAACGTGTACTGGGTGGTGTGGATCCTTGATGATCGCTGCTGCTCTCCAATGGCAGCATTCCCTATGGATATTCTCGATGATGGGGCGAGTTTTACCAGTGATGTCCTGGGGTTTGTCCACTACCTTTTGCAGAGCTTTATGCTATGTCCCCATACCAGGCTGTGATGCAGCCACTCAGCACACTTTCCACCACACATCTATAGAAATTTACCAGGGTTTCCAATGTCATTCCAAACCTCAGCAAACTTCTGCCCTGGTCTTTTAATTAACAATAAATGCTGTGATAGATTATGTTATATTTTATATTGTATATAGAATGTTTTAAAGGAGATAAATTATGCCAGGTTTTTTAGTGTAGGTCACATACAAACACTTCAAAACACATCTCATTTAAAATGCAAGAGCTTGGCTCAAGCCAGGTAGTCCAGGCTCTGAAAGCCTTTTCAAAAACTTTGAAGAATGCCTATAAGGACTTCACAAGTAGATGTTAATTGGACTGCTGTGGAGTAATGGATTATTGTCTTGGAAAGCAACAGATGAACCAACTCAGAAGACTGGGTCCGGTGCTGCAGTCTGTCGGAATGCAGTTTGCTGTTCTAGGAAGCTCATTGGTTTGACAAGCAGAGAGAGTTAAACAGGCTTTTCTCTGAGAGAGAGAGAGAATTCAGTCCTACAGTTTTAGGGTTTCAGCAGCAGCAGCTGGGACGGGAACAGGACAAGCTGGCAAGCTTGTGGAAAAACCCCATTTTGAAGACGGGTTGTGAGTTCTTAGCTCAGCCTGTTCAAAGCCCTTGTGGTCCATACAAGACGAGATGGCTGGTTGTATAATGTTTCACTTGAAATAAGGGAAACAAAAAGGGTGACTCTGTGATGACCTGAAAGAGAGAGATTATCATCTGGAAAACTCTGATGGGGCAAGTTTCTTCGCCAAGACACTGAAGTGGCTGATGGAAAGGAATCAATTTGTGTACAATGAGCAACAAATCTCTCTCTGAAAACCAACAAGAACCTTCCTGAGCGGTAACCATTTACCTTTCAAGCACCAAAGCCTGGTGAAGATTCATAAATGTTAAATTCTGTGCACAGTAAAAGAATTGCCTGATACCAGTTAACTTGGAGGAGTGAGAAGTGAGATTGGACTGTGAATCAAAGAACTTTTCTGAACTTATATACACATTATCAATGTGTGCTTAGAATTAGGGGGGGGGGGTAAAGTTTGGTTAAGTTAGTAGTAATAAGTTAAAGTTTGATCCTGTTTTCATGTTTAAAGATGATTAAAAGTAACTTTTGCTTAAGTAACCATTTGTCTTGGTGAATTTCTAATGCTGCTGGGTTTTTGGGTCCTCTAGGCTCATAACAATGCATACAATCCTACAGCAGATATTAGTCCTAATCTCAAAGGGTATTCCAGTCACGGTTAGTGTCATGTTATTACAGCACCAGCTACCCGGATTAAAATCCAATGTCATCTGTAGAGAGATTGTATGTTCTGGCCATAACTATATGTGTTTTCTCCAGGTGCTCTGGTTTCCACCCACATTCCAAAGATGCAACAGGATTGATAAAGTCGATTGACCAAAGGCGTATATTTGGACAGTAATTAAACATATAATTCATTTTCACAACTTCTTCATATATACCAACCATGTATTTGATGCTATCACCCCCCAGTGGTAAGACTTTTTTTATTCATTTTTGTTTAGTCTCTCTAAGCTGTAAATTTTGGCTCATAATATTTCATGAAAGAAAAACAAGGATTCATAAGGCGCAAAAACCTTATTTATCATTGTGGATTTTTAAAAAAATTAATATCTTGATTCCCCCCCAAAAAAAATTGTTCAAAAAGGGAAATACTTACATTTAAAAAATGATTTTGTGAAATGGTGAAGATAAAGCAGCATATTCCACACAATACTTTATGTGGCCCAGCTGGATGACACATCACCTGCCTGGTTCCTTTCTTTTTTATTTCAATCCTGACACAAATGAGAGTACAGGAAAAAAAAAGCAAGATCCAATTAAAAATTTCCAGTTCTGAAAACAGGTCTTAACCTAAACTGTCAGCCTTCTCTTTCCATGGATGCTGTTTGACCAACTGAGAGTTTCTAGCATTTTCTGATTTTATTTCAGATGTCCAGCATATGCAGTTTTATTTTCAAAATTCCTCCACTGTTAATGCAGAGTGAAGAGTGCGGGTGAAGAGCCAGAGGTCATAGTCTCAAAGTAGGAGGTCGGTGATTCAGGATAGAGATGAGATGTGAATCTTTAGAATTCTCTATCCAAGAGACCTGTGAAATTTGTTGCTCACAATGTCCAAGACAATCAATAGATTTAAAGAAAGATAATAAGGGAATCAAGGAATAGGAGGGCCAGCGCTGATAGCCCTGACAGCCTGGGGGGGGGGGGGGGGTGGGGGCAGGGGCAGGGCCAGCGAGGAAGGGCAGAGGCAAGGGCAAGGGCAGCGGAGAGGGGCAAGGGCAGCGGGGAGGGACAAGGGCAGCGGGGAGGGGCAAGGGCAGCGGGGAGGGCAAGGGCAGCGGGGAGGGGCAAGGGCAGCGGGGAGGGGCAAGGGCCAGGGGAAGGGGAAAGGGGGAGGGGCAGGGGCCAGGGGGAGGGGCAAGGGCAGGAGGAGGGGCAAGGGCAGGGGAGGGGCAAGGGCAGGGGGGAGGGGCAAGGGCAGGGGGGAGGGGCAAGGGCAGGGGGAGGGGCAAGGGCAGGGGGAAGGGCAAGGGCAGGGGGAGGGGCAAGGGCAGGGGGAGGGGCAAGGGCAGCGGGGAGGGACAAGGGCAGCGTGGAGGGACAAGGGCAGCGGGGAGGGGCAAGGGCAGCGGGGAGGGGCAAGGGCAGGGGGAGGGGCAAGGGAGGGGCAAGGGCAGGAGGAGGGGCAAGGGCAGGGGGAGGGCAAGGGCAGGGGGGAGGGGCAAGGGCAGGGGGAGGGGCAAGGGGGGCAGGGCAAGGGCAGGAGGAGGGGCAAGGGCAGGGGGGAGGGGCAAGGGCAGGGGGGAGGGGCAAGGGCAGGGGAGGGGCAAGGGCAGGGGGGAGGGGCAAGGGCAGGGGGAGGGGCAAGGGCAGGGGGAGGGGCAAGGGCAGGGGGAGGGGCAAGGGCAGGGGGGGAGGGGCAAGGGCAGGGGGAGGGGCAAGGGCGGGGGGGGAGGGGCAAGGGCGGGGGGGAGGGGCAAGGGCGGGGGGGAGGGGCAAGGGCGGGGGGGAGGGGCAAGGGCGGGGGGAGGGGCAAGGGCAGGGGGGAGGGGCAAGGGCAGGGGGGAAGTGGCTGCATTCAGGAGCCGGCGTGGGGGGGGGATCCTCAGCGCTCCGGCGATTATCCCTCCTGCCCTTTCAGGTGACCTCCCGACAGCCGCACACGGCGGGGGTTTGGGGAGAGAATCTGCGGCTTGACCTCGGGGTATTTCGGCGGCTCTTTCTTTCGTTCTCGAGGTTGGGACAAATCGCAATCGGCACGGGGACTTCCAGCGCTCGAAGCGGACGGAGCCGAGGGGACGGGGAACGTGGACGTGCACAACGTGGACGTGAACGAGGACGTGGGGAACGTGGACGAGGACGTGGGGAACGTGGACGAGGACGCCGTCGGGCCCTGCAGCCGCGCGTGCGCTCAAAGGGAGGAGGCGCTACCACTTCAACTCGAGGGGGGGAAGATGCGGCCATTCCATGAATCTCTCCGTTCAGAGCCGTTCGAGCGTGTGATACAGAAGCCCCGTCAGGATTTAGATTGGTGATGGGAATTCGAACTGAGCGTTGGCGGGGAGGGCTCCTTCTTTGGTCAGAGAGCGCACCAAGGACCCCCCTCCCCCCCTCTTGTCCGAATGGTCTCGCCGGTTGGGCGTCGGGGACGGTTTAAATGGCCGCCGGTGGATCCGCTTGAAGTTGATCCGTGGCCCGAGGGGGGGGTTGAGAAAGTCACCGACCTTCCGATTTCAGGTAAGTCCTCGCTTCCCATCCAACGGCCCGGAGTTTGTTTCCTCAGGGTGGCTGGTGCAAATAATTCGTCTTCTCGTTTGTTTTGGGCCACAATAGGCGGAAA